>NC_088295.1:45208650-45508650 GCF_032854445.1 Liolophura sinensis
AAACTGACTCCACATACAGATGTTCAAGAAACACTGATCCCTCATACAGAGGTTCAAGAAACATTGATTTCACATGCAGAGGTACATGGAACGCTGATTCCACATACAGAGATTCAAGAAACGCTGATTCTACATGCAGCGGGTTCATGGAACATTGATTCCACGTACAGAGGCTCACGAAATACGGATTCAAATACAGAGGTTCAAGAAACACTAATCCAACATACAGTAATTCAGGAAACACTGATTTCATATACAAAGGTTCAAGAAACCCTGCACTAATTCCACTTCCAGGGGTTCAAGGGACGTTATTTCCAGATACAGCGGCTCACTGAACACTGATTCCACATACAGAGATTAAAGAAACGTCGATTCCACATACAGCGGCTCACTGAACACTGATTCCACATACAGCGGCTCACTGGACACTAATTTCACATACAGAGGTTCACTGAACACTCCATTTCACGTACAGAGGTTCACGAAACGTTGATTCCACATACAGCGGCTCACTGAACACTGATTCCACATACAGCGGCTCACTGGACACTAATTTCACATACAGCGGCTCACTGAACACTGATTCCACATACAGCGGCTCACTGGACACTAATTTCACATACAGCGGCTCACTGAACACTGATTTCACAAACAGAGGTTCACGAAACGTTGATTCCACATACAGCGGCTCACTGAACACTGATTCCACATACAGCGGCTCACTGGACACTAATTTCACATACAGAGGTTCACTGAACACTGATTTCACGTACAGAGGTTCACGAAATACTGATTCCATTGATTTCACAGAGACAGACTCAAGAAAGATTGATCCAACATACAGTCACTTTACACAAATATCGCATAAAAATTAGCCGTACTTCGATGCTGCATTGCTCCATTATCCTTTGCTCAAACCCTTTCAAACTTTAGACATTCAAATAACATGATTTTGTCAATATACTGTCCAATTTTCAAGGCCATAGCTTGAGTAGCCTGTACACAGGGTTAAAATGAAAACATAGCCCTCAAAAACGCACGTTCCGGTGACCCACATTGCATCATCTGTCAGGTGTCCTGAGTAGAGCGCACGCTGCACCTTGACACGCGTCAAGGACTGCTGGAAAAATTACTCTTATGGAGATTCGGGACTCACACAGTCAAGTAAAACAAGGTAGAACATAATTTTGAAATGTCCGGAACATGCGTTTTTCACTCTATTTTGATTTCGGTCCCATGAACAGAATCTTAAAGGATGGAATTGAAATTTGGTCTGTATACTACGGACATAAAGGCTTTTGAGTATGTCAATTTTTTTTTATGCCCACCGCCCACCAAGAGACCGAAAATAAGTGCTAGGAAAACCTTGATTTTGCATGACGGCAAGTGGTGGAAACCGTTAATATTTTATTGGCCATCATTAGCGATTTAAACTCTTACAGCTCAACTCCAACGAGTATTGTTGTGGAGGCGAAAGGACAGCCAGATATGTCATACACACTTGACGTTCTGAACTCTCGGCAACAGTCGCTAAGTGATGTCAGATTGGGCGACCAGATCATTCTGCAAGTGTCCATGAGCGGTACTGATGCTGGTAAGTCTGTGGACTACTGAGCAATACGTTGCTCTCATGTATAGTTCTAGTTTACTTAACTAGTTTCTTTGTTTGTCCTCCTGGATGACCTTCATAGGCAATTTGACTGTAGAGTGTATAATGCTACATTGGATAACTAATAACCATGTATAAGCGCTCAGCCAACATCTCTGCTGTCTCTTGTAAGGAGATCTGTCAGAAAAAATATTTGTCTACTCGTGGATTTCCCTTGGGTTTCATCCGGTTTTTCCTTTCAACATAATGATATAATTAAATACGTACAGCATAAAGAGTAAAACCAGAGTAGCGACGACAGTGCGATAGCGGGCAACTGGTCACACGTAAGCCTCGGGTCAGTTTACCTCAGTCAGGGTTTTATTCTGACTGTTCACGTAACGCATAAATAGTAGTAGTTTACACAGCCCCTAGCACCATGACTTAAACAGGATTAGGTAAAAAAAATGCAAGGGTGTTAATTACAATTTACTAGACTTCGCTGGTCTAGAAATACTCAAACTGTTGCGATGTCATCTATTTGAAATATTCTTCATTACGGCTTGAAAAATCACACAGACAAACAAATATACGGTCTATTCAGAAGATATATTTATGCCAAGGAGTGTTTGCCGACGTTTGTCTGTTTATGTCTCAGCAACCTTACGGGACAACTTATGCATAGATTGGGGTGCCATTTTTACCCAGGTTGACCTAGCTAAGGCTAATATGGACCAGTCTATTAAATTGTTGTGGTGAGCTAGATCTCCCGGGCCAGGAATGTTTGAAAAGATCCTTCACAATTCACAGATATTAAAGCAAAAATACAACATATTCCTCTATTGTCTGCTAATTGCAAAAACTTGTACATTTAACTGTTGCCGAGTGACTCCTAATTATCATTGTTTTTTTTTTCCTACGCAGATGAAGTAAGTCTACAGGTGGAGTCTTGCGTTGCCATTAGCGGGGACGTGAATGTTACATTCGTAGAGAACTTGTAAGTCACTAAGCACGGGTATCAGCATGCCAAATACCAATATCATTGTAACTTTTCTCGTAATTAAGCCCTCACCAATGCGGTCGCCGTGAGTTCAAGTCCAGCTCATGCTGGCTTTCTCTCCGGCCGTACGTGGGATGGTCGTGCGGATGGTCGTGGGTTTCCCCGGGCTCTGTCCGGTTTCCTCCCACCATAATATTGGCCGCCGTCGTATAAGTGAAATATTCTTGAGTGCAGCGTAATACACCAATCAAATATATAAATATATGCTTTTGGTCCTACAATTTTTCAGTCATTTGACGAAGAGGAGTCACAATATGGGTCTTTACTTATACTATGTCTTCTTGTGGCGGGGCCAGTCCATGCCGCCAAAGAAGTGTCATGCAAAAGACGTCAGATGTGGTACCTCACCCAGTCACATTATACCCCAGGCACTCAATTACTCACTCACATCATACTGACACCTTTCCAACCAGTCTTATTTCTTTGCTCTAACCTATTAGTGTTGAGTGCCAAGTGAGTCAGCAACAAGTACTATTTTTAGAGGTAGGAAAAAAAAATACCATAAAAATACCATAAAGGTAGGAAATCTCACAAATATATATTTGAAACTGTGGATGCTTCTGAACGCATGCACGCCGTATTTATACCCTGACGCCATTTCTGTACCTCTGGCCAAGTATCAATCCATTAGATTTTCATTTGATTTTTATCCAGGACTTTCCTAACGCTTCTTCACCATTGCGACGTTGGACAAATTCAAATGTATATTCCACTTGCACCATCTAATAATGCTTAAGACAGTATTGCTTCCTTGTTGGAACTCATCATGCGCTGTTGTACATTTATGGCCAATGTTTGTTCTCTCGGAGTGCCTTTTAGTTAAGAAAATGCTTTTTTTAATACACATACGAAAACCAAAGATAACTGCCATCGCGTGAGTGAAAAAATTGTGAGTATGGCATTAAGCAAAAATCACTCTCTTTTCCAGGTGCGTGGTGTCAGGTTTGCAAAGCTTGTCTACCCTGCCTGGATTCATGACATCTGGCCTTAGAACCTTCTTACCTTTTAAGGTGTTTTCCGTGGAAGGGTCTACGGATGGCAACATACGCTTCGAATGTGTAGTGAATGTGTGCAGCGAGTCCTGTAACGGGGTGTGTCTTACTTGTCACTCTTCACTCTATACCCAGGGATCTCACTGATCCTTGAAAGTATTGAAATGTTTTTTGATTTCCTTGAAAATCCTTTTTCATCGTTAAATGACACGTAACTTTGATCTATGTCAATGTATCCCACTGCATGATCAGCGAAAGTACTTGAATTGAACTGAAAGGTTCCCAAGACCCGAGAATCCATGAAAAAAGAGGCTTTTCGCGGTGGGTTAAGGTTTTAAAAGTACTTCAGTTTTCAGTGAATTATTAACTGGTTTCAACCAGCCCTTGATACTACTTCAATTTTGTTGAAGGTTTTGAAGCTCTTGAAAGGTTCATGGAAGTACTAGGTTCATTTAAATGTGTTAAATGTCAAAACAAAAATAGTGTTCATTAATCTCAACATGAAGGTTTGTAGATAAACTGAATTGCTCTCCAAAGTCCTTAAAAACATGTTTACTTACTTAATTTGCGTATGATATCTTCTTTTAGCTCGGTTATAACCTGGACACGGTTTAGGCTAGAGCAAACTAACACTTGTGCGTAACTGACATTCACTATAACTAGTTTACAGATTCCCACTGAATTAACAAAATTCTTTTCTGATATTTCCTGAAAACAGTTTCTCTGTGGTTCCTTTTAAAAAAATCTATTTTCCGAAAAGATGTATTCAGCCATTTATTTCAGAATTATTGAATCAATCAATCCATCATTACAGCAAAACTGCCAGACAGCTGGTAAGAGACGGCGACGTGCAGCTGGTGATGACGTCATGCCCCAGGAAGAGGAGAAATCTCTAACTTTAGCCAGGTCCCTCCAGGTCAAAACGATTGCATTGGTCCTCCCAACCGGTGAGTTGATGTTTGGGTTTGAAGCAATGCTTACGGCATGACGAAAATGAGGCTAGCGTCAGCGAAAGATTATGTCACATACCATTATTTGTGTGAAAAAAAATGTCAAGAATTTCTACAATTTTATAGCCTACAGCTCATCAAACGAAAACAAAAATTCTCTTTCAACAACGGTATTCGTTTCCAAATAAATCAGAAATAAATCCAGGAGTCGGAACAGAAATTCGTATGCCAGCCGTCAACCAAAATGGGCGTTCTGGGTCAATAATGGACAGACCAATTTCCAACACGTTCGACAAAAACCACCAAGAAACTACGAAAGTATGTAAAGTAAGAAATTTGAGCGATTCATGGAAAAGACAGCAAAGAAGTGTCAAATGATGACGGAACGACACACGGAATGTTCTGTGCATTTAAAATAAATCAGTATCCAAATCATGTAGTGTGCAGATTTGTAAGTTGTTGTTAATCAAAATGTGTACCGAGATATCTCAGTCATACTGTGATTTTAAATGTATGTATATCCATCGTGGAACTCACATTCTGCTTCATGAATATACAGCTTTAAGTTACGCGGAATTACACACAATTATGAAGCTGACTGCCAAATATTCTGCCAGAGAAATACGGAGAAATACCTCAGTCAGGGGTTTATTCTAACTGTTCAGGTAAATGCGTAAATGGTGGCTAATTGGCTTTCTGTCTGTATAAAGTGTTTTTGTATCTACCCAGTTATGTTCGTTTTTTCGCTCATAAAATTGGTCATCCTAGAAGTGAAATATTCCGTGTGAAAATGAAATAAGTAAGTAAGTCGGCCAGCTATAAATTTAGTTTTAAAAGGTTTATTTTGCAAGGGACAAAATAAATTCAGACTTTTTTTTTATCCATGCCTATTTCCACAGGTGACAACCAATCTTCATTGAACACGGGGGAGTGTTTTCAGAGTATTGGCTTCATCGTAACAGTGACTGTCTTGGCTGTCCTGCTGCTTCTGGCCATGGTCACTCTCGTTTTTATGTTCACCACCAGACGGCGCAGTTTGGAGAAACAGACGCCTTGAGAGCGAAGCACGTTTATAACTTCAACTAAATTTTTTTTTATATTTTTGTGTGTGTCACTTTCGTGATCCCTGGAAATAAATAACTACTGAGAATAAACAGAAATGCAATGACAACGCAGCAAAGTGATGTGTGATGTGTTAATTTTCTCTTCATCGCTTGATTTCCCATGGCACCAAACGGGGCGTTTCTTCCGCACTGCCCTGTACACTCATTAGATGGAACCTCACCCTCCACAGGTTTCTCGTTAACCCAAAACATTCACCTTAGGTTTGGCGCACTAGTTTGTAAAGCAGTGGGATTTCGTTAGTGAGGAGCGTTTAGCCTTGTCTGGATTGCATTGTATTCACAGCACCCATACATCTATTTTCTTGTATAGCGCTATACTCATCATGCATTGGATAGGGCTTTTAAATTAATTCTAAGCCTATAACAACATAACACACGCAAAAACAAAAACGCTTAAGAAATTAACCATACACAAGCAACATTTAACGAATCGTCCCTTAAACAAGTCTCGTAATAAATGATACTGGTAAAAAGAGTCCATGTGTTCCATCTTGTTTACATCCTTTTCTAGGACTGTTACTCACGGCAGCAATTACGGCGTTCTTAGAGACTGAAGTGCACTAAATATACAGCTGTGCTTAACCGAATTATGACAACGAATAAGCAAGAATTCACTGACTCTGTTTATTAGTACCAGTGTCTCTTCAGGATCCTTTAAAGCGCTGGCTTAAGTTCACAGCTTCTAAGCCCTGTGACAGATTGTTGGGACAGGTTACATATCAGGCTGAGGTGCTTTGGAGGAGTATGTTAAACTCGACTTTTCCTTTGACAAAAGTTTTCATTATTACCAAAGTGGACTGATTTAAACGGAAGAATATTTGAATCAATTACTAACAGAACAGACGTATACACAAGGCGTAAAGTGGTAGCCCTAACGTGCGTATGTCAAATCTCTGTGTGAGCTTGTCGTTCAGGGTCAGAGAATCAGGAAGATTTACGTCCCTTGCTTCTGTTGCTCACTACGCCTGGTTGTGAGCATACACACGACAGTAACCGTAGCAACAAGAAGCAGCACAGTTAGGACAGTTACGGTGACGATGAAACCGAAGCTCTGCATGCAGGTCAGGGCGTTAGAGCCGTCCTCAGTCGAGTGATCTGTAAGGAAAATAATACCATTATGCAATACCTTACCCTCTAAGTGGTTTGTGGGCCGCGGTACTGGTATAAAAACTGATACAATAGCGACGAATAGATTCTTTGTAAGGCAAGGAATTTGACATTGTAACATTACGTATCAAACACATCTTCAGATCGCTGCACAAGTGACCAAAGAATAAGTGAAAATTTAAATAAATTAAATTCTTAGTTCTTTGACAAAGACAAAGGGCAATAGTTTGATATACTCACTGGAAGTGGGTAACTTTACACCGGCTGGCAGAACGTATAACTTAGTCAACAACTTTAGGCTCTCATCTTTGGTAGTTTCGTCCTCAGCAGACCGCTTCTTTCTTTTTCCTGCGACAGGACAGTTACTCTGTAAAATAAACGACGAATAAATATATTCAATACGGTCAAGAAAAGTCATTAATATATGATCTTTGTACCTTATATGTCCGAAAAGGTCCATCAAATATTACTGGTATATAGTCACAATTATATAACGACTATTCAGTAGAAAAGTGATCTGCCTGTTTGGGGCGTGAAACATTAACAATAAATATTGCATCTACTTATAGCAGAACCATGTACCCTAATATTTAATAACGGGGGTTATACTGAGACGTACTATATTTTAAAACCGAACTAAACACATGTAAATTATGCTGACCTTCAAGAAACTTCCATCGGTACTTTTTAAAGGGTTTGGATTTAAGTTCTACCTATACAGAAAGCGAGTAAAACCCAGAGACTCGGAGCTCTTTCGCAAAGGATCTTTCGTCCACATCTAAAGTGTCGCCCGAGCTCTGTAGAAATAGATCCGTTAGTCCATTAAACACTCCTGTACAGAATCCAAGTGTTCCTATTCCAATTGGCAACCATAATGAACGTTTCGGGCCAATAATCGCCAGATCAGTTTGGAGCAAAACGTTGAGCACTGTTCAACTACCTTAGGAACTTCCAAAGTAAAAGGTCCGTTTTGTAAGGCGTCAAGCCCATTTAATATGATGAGGCATGTTTGCAATACCTTTGTCCTTGAAAAGGACGTTTCTTGATTTGACTGTTTAGTACAGCGGTCCCCAAAACAGTGGTCACTCACCCCATCACAGTTCGACGGGCAGATGGTCAATTCAGCGGTAAAAACAATGTCATTGGATTCCGATCCCTCCAGGGCGAACAATGTCAACGGAAAATTTGCTTCAAGTCCACTCGAGTAGAAGCCTTCTTGTGGGAAAAAAGTTTTATACGGCTCTGCAACGCAACTAAAACAATGAAGGTTATATAAAATGACAGGCTCATGTGGATATCATTTTTGTTTTGTAGAAAAGCTCAGATAGAATATAATCCTATTTTAACCTTCATCGATTAGAATTCTGACATAAATCACAACATAAATTTTAATTAAACAAACATCAAGTTTAATTCCGCTAATTTGTAAATTTCATTCAGTTTTATGGAATTCTTAAAACATAAGATCTGAATCATCATCAATATATTATCAATAATCTGAAATCAATTCTGCCATAAATAGATGTCACGTCCACTGTTCACATTAAAATCCCCTGCATGGGCAGATATATGCCTACAGGTGTAAAAGCCCTCTCTCGGCATAACTGCGTTTACTCTAAGGTTGACAAGCACATAGTCAGCTATTAAACATCCGTGAGAGTAACAAAACGGTATGAGAAAAGGACACTAGATCGGTTTTATATAGCCCAGAAGACATATCCTCCATGGATAGGTGATACTCACTAGTCCTCGATAAGGTTTAGGCTTACGGCTCCGCTCGAAACATTCATCTGTTTAATTTGTACACCATTTTCATCTGGAAAGCACAATCACAAAACACATGCATAACTATGTCCCACTTCAGTCTGTGTCAGTGGAATCATGTCGTCTTACATGGAGTACTTAGGAAACACAGTAATACGTTCAGAAGGGTGTTGTCTTGAAAAGTAACCGTAAGAAGCAGCGCGGTTTTACATGTAGATATTCCTGATTGTAGCATAGCGGTAGTAAAACTTTATTCTGAAGTCAATTTGCAACAGCTTCGGTGTGACGGTTTTCAATTTTTAAATATCATTTATTTTTATTTTGGGGCCTCTAGGTAAATTCTGGTAGTTGAACCAACACAGTAATGGGTTAGGTGATTTGCCTTTCTCGTTATGTGATATGAATGAAGTCGGATATGGCGATTCGTTAGCCTTACAGATCCACATAATTTGAAAATATATTATTGAGCAGAGTTGATTTATAACGCGCAAAGTTTAGTGTTTCTTAAATGTAATGGCCCAGTTTTGCCAAACGTCTTAAGACCAATGTCAAAAATTCAAGCACATCTACAAATGAAAAATTATGCTTTAGGAACTGTAAAATTTGCACACCGATTCTTTACTGCAAAACATTGTATGAACCACAATTTGAATTCTTTCCTGTTCTGAGTTTGGCGTTTAAAACACGTGTTTTTATGGTTTAATTTCTCAGTTCTTTGGTAAATGTAAGCCAAGGAATGTCACAGTTTGACTGATTTTCAAGCTTTACCAACATCGGTGCCGCTCATTCGAACACGAAGAGTAACAGCTTCTCCAAATGTGGCTACAGTTGTGACAGCATATGTATCGTCTAACAACTCAAACACATAAATCTGGTCGGCTGGAATAGTTACTGGGATAACCATTGTTGTTGCGGGTCCTCCACTGTAAAAATACATGAAAACAGTGACTGAATATTAAACAGATAATTTAAATATTATTGATAGAATGCAATTTATTAGACAGCATCACAGCTATGTCTGAAATGTGAATTTTCATGTCAAACGTTTTCTGAAACAAATCGTTCAAATGATTGCTTTGTTGAATGGTGACTTCTGACAGCGAAAATATTAGTACTGCTGAAGACTCAGACCTAATTTATGAACTTTTCTCGTTCCTTTTAGAAATGCAGTTTAAAATCGTGGCTTTGAATGCTAGATACTAAAATGTCGACATTTGATGATGATAATAAAGAAACATAGTGCATGCAGGCCTACTTACAAGACAGTACCATATTGGTCCGTTGTAATTAACACTGGAGCTGCAGCCGTGTACACACAGTTGAAAAGATATTTTGGGTCTGTTGACTGAACGAGAAGGGCGACTTCTTGAAGAGTGATTTCTATCTGGTATTCTGCAGTAGACTGAAAACAACCGAATACAAATTCACACATGTGAGACGCGTGTCGCAGAGAAAGGTCCGAAACAAAAAACATCCAAGCCAATGACAAATTTAGAAATCTTTGTGTGAAAACAGACATTCCTATACCAGCCGCCAATCAATAAAGACGTTCCAATAACGAAGTACAACACAAACCACCAAATAACTAAGAAAGTATATATAGTACGAAAACAGGACGGGATCACGCCAAGAGAAGGAATCAACAGTTTTCATTGATGTTTGAAAGACGTAAGGTATGTTCTAGGCGACTGAGTGAAATCAGTGTTCAAAACGTGTACCATACTAGAATATAATATGTCGATATAACAAAATATTTAATATAATTTAACACGATGAATAAACATACCTAGCCACGGGTTGAGCGGAATTTGACACAATCATGAAGCAGAGCGGCAGAGACTCTGGACGGTGTGTCCATATTTACTTTGGAAAGAATTGTGCTAATTGGAAAACGCTACTAACAAAGATATATTACAGAGACTTGTACATACCGGGTTGGCAATAGTACAGCTAGCACGCACGTCAGCAATAGTGTACACGTCATCATCGTCTGCATCGTTGTCTGAGCACGTTGCTAGGTTACCTCTGCTGTACATCTTCACAACAGTGTTGTTACCAGGAAGTGAATTAGTATAGGTTATGCTGACTGGTCCTCCGGGAGTCGATCCACAGTCAACAACAACTGTAACAAAACGAAAGGAATCCGGCTCATCATGTCAATTTTGTCTTTATACATTCCCAACCTATCGTCCATGTGATTTTTATGTAAAATAGCAAAGTTTCCATATACTAGTTAATGCACCCATATCGTATGTGCACTTCATAATCACATAATTTGCGTATAGTATTATCTGGTAAAACTTGTGACATTTCTAAAAAGATAATAACCTATATCATTTATACATGAATATATCCTTGCCTCATTCGTGCGATGTAACCAGCCTGTGCAGTTTATGTCAATGACTGCATTTATTTTAGGGGAAGAGTACAAAAAAAATGTGTTGATAATGACATCAATTTTCACCCAGTGTTTATTTTTAAATGATGTGTATTACATTATTTATTTATTTATTTATTTGACTCTTGCACTTGTGAAATGTTGGTGTTCTTTTTTTTTCAAAATGGAGAAATTCGGTGTTTCCTTGAGGGTAAACCGTAGCATACGCAGGGCATACGCACGTGATTGACAAACTTTTTCCCTTGTGACGTACATGCCATATTAGTATAACATTTTAGTATAGTGGAATATTTTAGTACATTCTACAAATATTCAAATATAAAACATCTGTGACTACTTACAGTCATTTACAGAGGTTGTTATGACTGCACTGGTATCCTGTAACAGTGCATTAAAATGGTAATTTAATAGCCTGTTTTAATTTACAGCAAAAAAGGATAGTTTGTATGCAAATAGATAAACCGTACAGTAACACAAAATAGAACTACAGCGCGGTAACACAGAACTGGAAAGCAGTACGGCAAAATTTTACAGTAATGTAGAACATTTTCAAATATTACAGTAAGACAGTAAAGACAAATAGCCTAGAAATGTGTGGAAAACAATTGTATCTGAAGTAAACTAAAAATGAAAGTGTATCATGCCACTATCTATATGAAGTCTTGATCTGACTTAGTCCTGTCACGGCTTAGTCGATTCTACCATCCGTCAGTAACTCGCCTGATGCATGAGGGCCACGACCAGACAGACTGCTAGTGGGATCGTCATCATCTTTATCACCTGCAAATGGAGATCTGTCAAACTATCAAACTTAATTATGGGTTATTATTATAGACAGACAAGAATGGAAACAAAAACTATCACTCAATCCCTTTTATCCCCGTACTGTCTCGTCAGATTTTTAAGTTTATTTGTCGGGGGGATGGGGGCGGGAGGGGAGTGCATAAGGGCACAATTAATAAGTCCGATGTGCAGGATCAGAGAGAAATAAATCCGACGTGCACGATTAAGGGGAAAGTGTTGGCGACGTGAAATAAAAGAGAAATAAATCTGGAGTGTTTTCAGATTTAAAGAGAATAACTCCGACGGGCATGATTACAGATAAATAAATCCGACATGGATGATTAAAGGTAAATAACATCGACGTGCATGATTAAAAAGAAATACTGCCGACGTGGACTAGCATCGGTGTGAATTCAGAGAAATGTATCTACCGTGATGGAAGAAAAATAAATAATTGATTAATTAGAAATATTGCGACGAGAATAATTTATGAAAAATAAATCTGTAAATTTAATTTGGAAAAATTGATATAGACACTTTGCAAAAGTGCATGTACTCGGCTTTATTGACCGCCATTTTTTGTCAAAAAATCTGAAATGTTAGACTGTAAATTCTTGAAAGCACCCTACCTATGCCGGATATGTGTTACTAGTATCCGATTGACAGTTGATCGGAATTTCTTCTACAAATGTGTACAAATGTTACCCCTTATCTATACTCTGCTGAAATACGAAATTTTTTGTATAGAAGGGACAAATTAACCATAATTATGACCATAGATAGAAAGTATTCGCTTAGTAAAATGTACATTAGGTTATAATGTCTGACAAACGTGCAGATTCACATAGTTCACATAGACAACTTATTAGTAGTTCTGACAATTAATTGTTGTTTAAACTGAGTGTGAAACTGTATAAAAACCACTGTGCTATTTAATTAAAAAATGCCTACAAATAAGTTACTTACACTTTCCGCTATCATTTCCGGGCACACCAAGTCTCTGATTCCTGCTACCTTGTGGTAACTGCCAGAAAGGCAGGGTTTCTTCTTTCACGTGTGCAATGTAATTAGAGGCCAACCTGTACACAGTTGTCGAATTTGACGCCCAAAAGCATAAATGTCACACAAAGGCACAACTATTTAGTCACGGTAGTGAATACATATCAAACATACAATGACAGACTGTTCTCTCATCTCATGACAAGTATCAACCTTATTTTCTAATCTATCAGGTGTTGCCATCGTTACATCTCATTGAAGAATAATTCTTCCAATTTCAAAACTGTACAATGTGACAATAGTAGAAGGCATGTGTTCCTTATTCAAGATTTTAAATTAAAACATGAAAGGCACAGACAATTTTGACAAGATTAAAACATGAAAGGCACAGACAATTTTGACAAGCGCAGAAAGAATGGATTATAGGTGATGGTCTAGACTCCTGTTGAGTCTGCTTATTATATGTCCAAATTGCCTGACATTTAGACGATGATATCGAAGACAGCATTATCCGGTTTTAGTTGAGCCTCGCCAATGATTGTATATAGAATTCTGAAATGAGGACGGTATGTACATATTTAGTCGTCTCTTTTCATCCATAAATTATGATACTCGTCAGATGAAAATAGAATAAATCATGTCATGACGGATACACAGAATGCACAAACCTAAGTTTGACTCAGACCAAAGCTGTTAATACCCTTTTTCTTACACAGAGCTGCACCATCTGTGGTTTTGCTCCTGGAATGTATATAAGAAATCTGAACCAGAAAAACATATAATATAAGGTAAGTCACCCCATATGCTAATAAAGTTATGAACTGTGTTAGGTCGACTTGGAAACGCAGGACAAAAGCTCTAGCTGGTGGGACTGCTTGGTGGCGAAATTTAGTCTACAAACCAAGAGCTGTAACTAGCACTAAAAATTTTTTTTTACTCTTTGCAATGTATAAATTCTGTATTACAGTATTACTTTTAATTTTTAAGATTTCCTTAAGGCAATAAAAACATTGACTGAATCATTTAGGAAACCAAGGAGAGTAAGGGCTGTTGTCAATATGTTAACAGTATGGTCGCGTGTTCAAATTTGGTCCCTATGGAATTTATAACACATACAATTTGCAACAATAAATCTCCACTGATGCATTTGTTCTGTGATAATATACATTTAGACTTTATGATACATGCGATTTGTTACAATTTGTTGTATAAATTTCGTTATGATCATGGTATTATCAGTCATATCACTTCATGGTTCTGTTAATGTCGTTATATATTAAATATGGACGGAGCGCTCAGGATCTGTGGCAGTCTGTGCCATAGTTGTATCTAGTTCTGATTAACCACGTGCTCGTGGCTTTGTAATCATCTATTGCACCAATATGATTAGTTGAATAGTTAGCGCGGATGAAAAGCCTATATTAGTATTCGACATCGGAATTATCACGAACAAAGAGATAGATTTATTATACTTAGAATATCGATTGTATTCTATGCATCAGCGAAAACTATGAAATGCCAGCTTGCTTTTGAACATGGGCATTGCGATTATCGACTTTATGGTACAGGAGAGGTATGCGAATGGTGGACTTCACAGTTAGATTCATTAAGATGCCTCAATCAATTCTGACATTGTCACAGTATACCAGGTAACTGAACTCTGGTCCTGTCACAATACCACAAGTAAATGACGCCGGCCGCTGTCACAGTGTGCATGTACCATGCGGAACACGCTTGGTCCTATCACAATATACCAAGTAAATGACGCTTGGACCTGTCACAATATACCAGACAAATGACACCTGGCCGTGTCACAATACAATAGGTAAATGACGTCTGGTCCAGTAACAATACACCAAGTAAATGACGCCTGGCTCTGTCACAATGTGCATGTACCAGGCAAAACACGCCTGGCCCTGTCACAATATGTATGCACCAAACAAAACACGCCTGGTCCTAACACAATGTGCATTTACCAGGCAAAACACGCCTTATCCTGTCACAATGTGCATTTACCAGGCAAAACACGCCTGGCCCTGTCACAATGTGCAAGTACCAGGCAAAACACACCTGGCCCTGTCACAATGTGCATGTAGCAGGCAAAACACACCTAGCCCTGTCACAATATACCAGGCAAATGGCACTATGGCCCTGTCATAATATACTGGTCAAATAACACCTGATCCTGTCACAATACAGCAGATGAATGGCGCCTGGTCCTGTCACAATACCCCAAGTACACGACGCCTAGCCCTGTCACAATATAACAAGTAAATGACGCTTGGCCCTGTCACATTATAGATGTACCAGGGAAAACACGCCTGATCCTGTCACAATATACCAAGTAAATGACGCCTGGCCCTGTCACAATACGCCAAGTAAATGGCGCCTGGTCCTATTACAATGTGTATGCACCAGGCAAAACACGCCTAGTCCTGTCACAATATACCAAGTACATATTATTGTCATAATATACCGGGCAAATGACACTTGGCCCTGTTAGAATATACCAGGTAAATGAAGCTTGGGCCTGTCACAATATACCAGGTAAATGACGTTTGATCCCGTCACAATTTACCAGGTGAATGACTCTTGACCCAGTCACAATATACCAGGTAGCAATTTGTCACAATATACCTGCCCCTGCCACACGTGTTTTGCCTGGTACATACACATTGTGACAGGACCAGGCGCCATTTACTTGGTGTATTGTGACAGGGCCAGGCGTCATGTACTTGATATATTGTGACAGGACCAGGCGTGTTTTCCCTGGTGCTGGTACATGCACATTGTGAGAGGGCCAGGCATGTTTTGCCTGGTAATAGGACCAGGCGCCATTTACTTGGCGTATTGTGACAGGGACAGGCGCCATTTTCCTGGTATATTGTGACATATGTGTCATGTGTACATGCACATTGTGACAAGGCCAGGCGTGTTTTGTCACAATATACCTACCCCTGCCATTAAATAGAACGTTGCTCATTTTGAAGTTGAAGCTTTGACAACACTCTGGATTGAACCTGGCTCTACCCCAAATGGGCCACAAAATTTCTGCTCAGTTTTCGTGTAATTACAAAGCAAACAAAACATAACACTGGTATGCGAGAGCTGACTGAATGTTTATTATAAGGTTTTCCTTATTTGAGACGATACATATGTTCACACAAAATAGCCTAAGGAACGAACTGAGCTTTCGACTGTGTAAAGACAAGGCTTGGAAAGTTTTATTTTTCTTGCTTCTTTTTTGCTATTTATGACCCATTCTGCAAGATTTACCTGTGAGGTGAAACAAAGCGGCAGTCTAAGACGTACCACGGTACAGTGGCAGTTTCTCCAAGATGTTTTTGACATTTAATCGAAGCAAAAATACCACGTCAGATTTGTAAGAGTTTAACACTTTTTACACGTACATTCAGCGTCCATGTGGTTCTTCTGGGCGGTTTAAAGAACACCTATCAACATTTTCTGTTTACCGACGCGAACATTTCCTCCATATAACTGAGTACAGGGGCTTGCTCCTCATACAGAGCCTTGTTTTCACCCAGGCCAAGCTATCTTTAACTCAATTCATCGCATAATATTCAAATAATAGGAGTTATCCTTGGGTTTCTTGTATAGGAAAAGAAACTAGAAACGAGTGCAAACAGGTCAGATGGCAAAGTATGTAAATGGCAAAGTATATGCAAGGGGCAAAGTGTGCTTCAAATTTCTACGTAATCTTGTCAGACGGGTCAAAACATCGCGAAGATTTATGGCCATTACTTTTGTAGCTCACGACGCCTGGTAGTGAACATGAACACGACAGTAACCATGGCAACAAGCAGAAGCACAGCTAGGACAGCCACGGTGACGATGAAACCGAGGCTCTGCATACACATCACGGCATTAGATTCGTCCTCAGTCGAGAGAGCTATAGGAAACAGGAGACCATTAAACTACGACTTGTACCTCTAAGTCGTGTAAGAGTTTCATTATTTAAACTTAGCAACCGATAGAGGCCTTGTGAGATAAAGAATTTTGAATTAATACACAATGAAACATGAGAGCCGTTACAAAGCCAATTACGTTAACTATTTAATCAGGGTAGAGTTATAATGACATATCTTTGGCGATTGGTTGTTGGCATCGAGAGTAGGTTCTACATCTTTAGATCACTCACCCAGCGACCATATGCTTGTGAATATGTGTACAGGAAGTGTATTAAATCCTCAGCTGTACTCACTGGAAAAGGGTAACTTTACACCGGCTGGCAGAACGTACACCTTGGTCGACAACTTTAGGCTCTCATCTTCGGTAATTTCGTCCTCAACAGACCGCTTCTTTCTGTTCCCTACAGCATCACACTTATTCTGTCAAATAAACCGAGATCAAATTTATTTAATGCCTTCAGGAAAGGTCATTCAAATATTATTCGCATGTTTACAATTTACATCGGGTACAACATATGTCTTGAAAAGTCCATCAGATGGTACTGGTATACAGATACCCGCAATAACATATGGACCATTAAGTATGAAAGACATCTGTTCGTTTATGTGGTATAAAGTCCTGGCTAAATTGCTGGTACCATCATATCCAAAACATGAAGTTATATTCACCTTATTTTTATACTGAACAAAACATCTGTCTATTATTTAGTAAGACACTTTCACAATCTTCAGATTTAGGTGGTCGTGGGTTTCCCCCAGACTGTGCCCGGTGTCCACCCACCATAATGCTGGCCGCCGTCGTATAAGTGAAATATTCTTGAGTACGGCGTAAAACACCAATACGGCACAAATACATAAATAAATAAATTCAGATTTAAGTTTTGGTTTCTTTTCACAACTGAATATGATGGACGATTCGCCACGCAGGCACATTGGTGCTTAGTAAAGCGGGCCTCCAGAGCAGCAATCTCTGTCACTTACCCCATCACAGTTGACACTGCAGATGGTCACTTTAAGGTCAAATACAATGTCACTGGAACCTGAGCCCTCCAGGGCGAACAATGTCAGGGGAAACGTTGATACTAATCCAGTCGTTAGGAAACCGTCTTGTGCGAAAAGAGGGCCGTATGGGGCCACCACACAACTAGAAAAACGAAAGCGAGTTTCTAATTCTGGACATCACTGATAAACGATCAGTATTACATCACAGTTAATGGTATAGTTTCATTGTGTGAAGAAACCTTTTGTTGAAATTAAATTCTAAATTTCACCTCTATCGATTCAGGTGACTTCACTTACAGTGCAACCCGTCGATTTTTCAATTTTTATTACGGTTTCGAAACTGGTGAATTGTAAACTCGTTTGAGATCAGAATTGTTTAATCTTCAAATCTGACTTGTCATCAACATATCATCAATTATAATAAAATCAGCTCGGGTAATAAAAAGACATCTCAAAATCTTGCGATGTATCTGACTTCCCCTTGTTGATACTACTACTGTAATGTAGAGATATTTACAAAGAGACTAAATAAAATGTCTGTTATCACTTACAGTCAGTTACGGCGACAGTTAAGACTGCGTTGGCCTTCTGTAAGAGTGTAGTGAAAAGTGCTAATTAACTGCCCTGTGTTCATTTAAAACAAAGTCAGATTGATATAAAAATAAGTAAACCGTAGAACAATATAGAATAGACATAATAGATATAGGTCAGTATAAAACAGTTAACAGTTAAATCATGCAAAAGGAATTTAGCAATATTGTGAACAATAATTATACTAGAAGTAATGTCAACGTGAGATTATATCATGCCACCATGTATATGAAATCATAACGGTATTCTGTGTCAAAATAACTTTGTCGATGCTACCATGTCGGTAACTCACCTGGTACATAAAAACAAAGACCAGACAGAATAATAGCAGGATCTTCATGATGTTTACCTGCAAACAGATACAAAATTTTTCGCTTTACTGTGAAACTTGGTCATAAGCTATTATCATATTCAGATCGAAAGTATACAAACACATGAACAACACTGTATACACAATCACTCAGCCCCTCTATCCTCTATTGTGTTTCGTCAGAATTATAAGAGAGTAGTGGAAGGGTAAGGGGTGACATATAGGCTCATTTCCATTCTCGGGACGGACAAAACAATATGGAAGAAATCTAATCTTCGTTATTTTACTGAAATGCTAAGCTTAAATGCTCAATGATATATTTTGGAGCGAATCTGAAACAAAAATTTCAATTTAAACCACATCGGCTAAAAAACAGCCGACCTCACTGGAAGAAAATAAAGTTGACCTGATTAAGGAGGAATAAAGTCGTCATTGAGAGATATAAAGCCGTCTCAGAGAGGATATTGTTAAATTATGATGAAGATAATTTACTCGCACTTTTCGTTGACTTTCCCTTGCAGGCTCTGCGAGTTTCTGGTTTCTGAGTACTGTGATATCTGGCAGAAATATTGAGTTTCCTTTTAAACGCTGTAAAATGTGATTTGACGCCCAAAGAAACGTTTTGGAGAGAAATGTCAGGTAAATGTCTGGTAAACGAGATTTGATGAACAGAGGTTCAACTATAGTCACGGCAGTGAATACCTACCAGGCAAACAATGACACACTGTTCTCATATCTCATGACAAACAGTAATCATACTTTTGAATGAACCTTACTTTTCTAATCAACCAGGCGTCACATTCATTATACTCCATAAATCAACAATTCTCTCAATTTCAAAAGTTTACAATGTTGTAAAACTAGAAGGCGTCTGTACGTTATTCAGGAATTTAAATTAAAACCTGAAAAGCAGAGAAAGATATGGAGATTGGAGAAGGAATGGATTTTTTGCGATGATCTAGCCCCCTGTAGGGTCTGCTTATTGTATGTCAGAATTGACAGATACTTCCACGGTAACAACACCTCGAAGTCAACAATATATAGCTCCTTTGATGCCCACCATTCGCTGAACATACCAATTTGCAAAGTGTATATATAAAAACATACTTTTTATTGACAATCGTCCAAACAAGTGAAAATAAACCAAAGTTGTTAATTTTTATTTGACACAAACCTGTTCTGGCTCTGCTTGTATTGATAAGGGACGCATAGTCTGCTGGAGAGAAATGGCTTCTGCTACTGACCTATCTGGAGCCTACAGCTATGTACCGTATGCTATAAGGCAGAGTGTTCCAGACAAATGGCCTGGTCAAGCCCAAGTTGCTTATACTAAATTAGACGTTTGTTTATTTATGATGGTATCCGTTGCTAATTCTTTATTAATATGAAACAGCATCTTTTTTTTTAGACCTTGGTTCACAAAATCACCATAGCATATGTGTAGCATATGATCCTACAGCAGTATGGTTTTAGAATTGCATGTTAGGAAATTCTGTTATAAAAACAATATAGTCTATATGTAGGAGATGAATAAATAGGCTACAATAACTCTTCACCGATACGTTTGTAACTTGACGTAGAGAATCTGTACGTTACCAACAAGTCTCCACAAATGTCTTTGTATTCTGATGATATACCTTCAATATTTGTCACGTAAAAAATTTGTAGCATGCAATAAGTCTCCACGGATGTAATTGTGCTAAGATGTATCTTCAGTCTGCGTGATATACATATGACTTGTATTCCCAACTGACTAAGGTTGTGTTTATTTTCTTTTTAGCTGTCTTGGTTTAGATGCCGCATCCGCCAATTTCAATTGTCTTAAAAAAAACATTCACCACAAAAATGAAGCCCCGCCCTGTCACAATAGACAAGACACATGGTGCCCCGCCCTGTCACAAAAGACAAGATACATGGTGCCCGCCCTGTCACAATATATAACACACATGGCTCCCCGCACTGTCACAATAGACAAAACACTTGGTGCCCCTCCAAGTCACAATAGACAGGAAACACAGTACCCCGCCCTGTCACAATAGACAAGACACATGGCACCCCACCCTGTCACAACAGACAGGACGCATGGCACCCCGCCTTGTCACAATAGACAAGACACATTACGCCCCGTCCTGTCACAATAGACAAGACAAATGATCCCCCACTGTGTCACAATAGAGAGGACACATGTCACCCCGCCCTGTCACAATAGACAAGGCACATAGCATCCCGTCCTGTCACATTAGAGAAGACACATGGCACCCTGCCCTTGTCACAATAGACAAGATACATAGTACCCTGCCCTCTCAATAGAGACAAAACACATGGCACCCTACCCTGTCACAATAGACAAGAGACATGGCGTCCCGTCCTGTCACAATAGAGAGGACACTTGGTGCTCCGCCTTGTCAAAATAGAGAAGACACATGGTTCCCCGTCCTGTCACAATAGACAAAACACATGGCGCTTAGCACTGTTACAATAGAGAAGACACGTGGACCCCGTCCTGTCACAATAGACAAGACAGATGGCACCCTGCCCTGTCACAATAGACAAGACACGTGGCGCCCCATCCTGTCACAATATACAAGACACATGGGCCTCCCCTTGTCACAATAGAAAAGATACATAGTACCCCTCCCTGTCAATATAGACAAAACACATGGCACCCCACCCTGTCACAATAGACAAGACACATGGTGCCTCGCCCTGTCACATTATACAAAACACATGGCGCCCAGCACTGTCACAATAGAGAAGACACATGGCATCCCACTCTGTCCAGACTAAAGGCCTGGCCAACCTCAAGTTGCTTATACTAAATTGGACATTTGCTTATTTATGACAAGACACTTGGTGCCCCGTCCTGTCACAATAGACAAGACATATGGTGCCCCGCCCTATCACAATAGACAAGACACACTGTACCTGGCCCTGTCGCAATACACAAAACACGTGGCACCACGCCCTATCACAATAGACAAGACATATGGTGCCCCGTCCTGTTACAATAGACAAGACACATGGCGCCCCACCTGACACAAGACAAAACACATGGCACCCCGCCCTGTCTAGACAAAATGCCTGGCCAACCTCAAGTTGCTTATATTAAATAAGACGTTTGTTTAAACACGGTGCCCCGCCTTGTCACAATAGACAAGACATATGGTGCCCCCGCCCTCTCACAATAGATAAGACACATGGCGCCCAGCCTTGTCACAATAGACAAGACACATGGCGCCCCTCGCTGTCAAATATACAAGACACATGGGGCACCCTGTCGCAATCTCTAGTTACCTGACCTTGTCACATTACACCAGGCTCGGCCTTGTCACAGTATACATGTACAAGGAACTTGGCTTTCCAGCTAGCCACATTATTTTAACTGAATGACGTTTGGGTCTACAGCAATATATTGCTCATAATAAAGTTCTAGGTATGACCAGACAGGCTCTCTAACTCTTCGGCCACGAAATTTCCTGACATATCACATGTAAAGAAAACGCTGTTGTAACTCTAAAGAAAACAAGAGTAACAATAAATATGCAAGAGTTAACTGACTTTGTTTATTGGGTAAAACATAAAATCTTGCTTATTTGAGTCGATATATATCGTCATACAAAATACACTGAGAAAAATGTTGATCTTTTGCCTTAATATCTAAGACAGTTTTTCCAAAACTTTATATTTCTTGCTTTTATTACCATTCCGCAAGTAGAGTATCCATTCTGCAACCTCTTTCTGTGACGTGATCAAAGAGACTGTGTTGGATATACTACCGTAAAATGATAGTTTCGCTGAGGTCTTTTCCATACCAGTTGTTCCGAACAAGAAAAATCGTCAACTTTTTAAGAGTGTACAACATTTTATACCTTTATTTAGCGTCCGATAAAGCAGGGAAACATTTGATTTCTACTGACGTGGGGGATTCCCTAAACCTTATACAGAGTTTTTTGTTTCCATGCCTAGCATCTCTCATTCAAGTTATAACATAATATTCGAACAAAAGTAAACTTTTCTTTAGATTTTATCTGATGAGAAATTTGAAGCCAGTGCAAAAAGACAGATGGTAACTTATATAAGTGGCAAAGTATAATCAAGGTGCAAAGTGGTAACCATATTATGTGTGTGTGTGGAATTTCTTCGTCATCTTGTCAGTCAGGGTCAGAACTTAAGGAGGGCTTATGCGCCTTGCTTCTGTTGCTCACGACGTCTGGTAGTGAACATGAACACGACAGTAACCATGGCAACAAGCAGCAGCACGGCTAGGACAGCCACGGTGACGATGAAACCAAGGCTTTGCATGCACGTGACGGCATTAGAGCCGTCCTCAGTCGTGTGACCTGTAAGAAAGGTAACCATTATACAAGGCCATGTTCTCTAAGTCGTCTCATTGTCCCGTTATGTTAACTCAAGGAATTTGGATGTAATATAAAATCAAACATCAGATCCGTTACAAGGCCATTTATGTTAATAATAACAGACATAATAACGAACGACATATATTTGACTGTTGGCAATTGGTTATTGGTATAGACGGTATAGCTTTAAAAATAGATCTCTCTGCATACAGGTGTAAATAGGAAGTATATTAAGTTCTTACTTGGTTGTGAAAAACATAGTGGCGATAGACACGGGAGTAAGAGGTGCGATATACTCACTGGAGGACGGTAACTGTACACCCGCTGGGAGAACGAATAACTTTGTCGACAACTTCAGGGTCTCATCTTCTGTAGGTTCGTCGTCAGCAGCTCGCCTCTTTCTCTTTCCTGGTCCAGGACAGTTACTCTGCCAAATAAACCAGACACAAATATTTTTAATGCCTTCAGGAAAAGTTATTTATGTATTATTTTTCTTTCAATGGTTACAATTTACACAAGGTAGCACATACTTCTTGAGAAGTCCATCAAATTTATCTGGCATACACTATAAGTTGTACCAACGTGTTACGTCGGTATACGGCCTGAAATTTTCGTCGATATGATCAATATTGAAAAACTAAATATCTTCTTTCACTATCTTTTTTCATAACTGCTCATGGTAGTCACTTTCTTGTACTCAGTCAATATATTATTGAAACAAAGTATACAGAAAAAAAAAACATTGTTTAGGATCACAGAGACAGATGTACGCGTATGATATCGTAAAATGTAGACAAATGCCTTAAGAGAGCATGATATAATTTGAAATATAATTACCCTGGTACAAAAAATATAAACAATACATGTAGCGTCTGCTTTATAATGTTCTGAGAGAGGTGTAAACAAATTGCGATGAGTATGGTGACTATGTATGAGCACTATACAACCACCATCGGAACCAAAGTAACTTTCAGTGTCAAGGGATCCGTTTTGCAAAGCTTGCGCAACCCTGTTTCAAGCGCATTTACTCTGATGATGCATGTTTTCTGTATATGTAAACTGGCCACAGAACAGCAATCTCTGTCACTTACCCCGTCACAGTTGACAGGACAGATGGTCGCTTGAACATCAAATGTGACGTCATTGGAACCTGATCCTTCAAGGGCGAATAATGTTACGGGAAATGTTGCTACTAATCCAGCCGAGATGAACCCGTCTTGGACGAACAGAGGGCCGTATGGGGCCACCACACAACTAGATAAATGAAGAACGTAACGAATACAAAGGCGACAACATTGAGATAAAAACCCAGAGCAGAGAAGACGCAGAGAAATGGTCAAACGAAACGTGTGAAATTAGGCCTCTGATCAATTTACCTCTAGGTTTTGTCCAATTTGTTCATGTAAAAGTTTAAAAAGTTGCAACCTTGGCGCCTCATATAGATAGGTATAATATAGAGAGGTTAATCATAGTTAATGCAGGATTTTCATTTTGAGAACAAAAAATTCAGTAAATTAATTCATTCAGGTGAACAATCTTGACTTCACTTTAGAATGGAACTCTCCATTTTTCATCATTAGTTCAATCATATCAGCTCATAAATTGTAAATTTGAATACAGAAATAAGATAAAATCAGCCTTGCTAATAAAAACATTTCTTAAAATCACTCCACTTAATGTGTGTGACTTTCCACTTTTCATAGTTTATCAACTCACTACCCTCACCCACATATAATTCAGTGTATATAAGTTTGCTTGTCAGCACAATCATGGCCATTAAGCTGAAGTTTATAAGCATTGATAAGCATCTGTGTGACAACACGGTCTGGTGTACCAGATAAAAATAAGGCACTAGTAAGGTTGTTGTTTTGTACACAGAATTTTCATGGATGAGAGAGACTCACTAATTATCGATAATGTTGACGGTGATCGATCCGCTTGATACGTTCATCTGTTTAACTTGTACACCATTTTCATCTGAAAAACATCATCCAAAGCATAATTATGAACTTGTTTAAGTTTGTTGCCATTTTACACGGAGCGCTGAAGAATAACTTGGTCTGGTCCTGCTAGCTGGATTGAGGGTTTTACTGATCTTTCTCTCCACTAATTGTGGGGGGTATCGGTTTTGGGTGGTGCAAAGAAGATTATTAACACAGCCAGCAAATTACTAGTGAAAGAGAATCCAACATCACCGGAATACCAAAGCAAGAACCTTAACCACCATTACCCAGCTGCAAGAGAAACTACGGTCGACCCTAAGTGATCATCATTACAAATCATTGCGACATGCACAAACAACCAGCAACCAACGCCTTGACCAGAAACCGGTAGACCACTCAATATCAGAATTGCAGGCCACAAGGCCTCAGTAGAAAAATTAGATGGAAAATCAGCCCTCAGTGACCACATCAGAGCCCATCCAGAACACCAACTCCAATGGAACACAGTTCATACCCTACAGAACAACCAATCAGACTACAAAAGAAGGAAACTGCTGGAAGCCATCATGATCCGACGACACAATCCACAGCTTAACCGAGACAGCGGGTACCACCTACCGAGCGCCTACAATGATTTAATCAGATTAGACATTGACCGCCTTAAACCCTGAAGCCATTATCTATGTTACATTGTTGCCTGTTTTGACACCACTCACTCTCTTACTGTATATATGTTGTCTTGTATATCGGTATGTTCATATGGTTTGATAACGATGTAAGAACCTACATCGAAACGTCGCTGAAAAATAAGTTCAGAAATGACAAAATGATGTATTGGGTATACAAGATCTGTAGAAAAAGTCCTGTACTTCATCTAAGACGGTATTGATTTTATCTGTTATTGTAATTTGTCTTTTAAATTCATTTGAACCGAAGCTAAACAGACGGATGATTAACTAGGAGTGCATTTCCATATATGAAAGGAAAAATACTGCTGCGGGCAGCATCAAGAGACGAAAATGTGATGTTTTAAAACAAAGGGGATGTCAGAATTTGATTTATGTACAAACCAGCATCAGTCCCGCTCATTCTAATTTGTAGAGTGACATCTTCACCAAACAGTGCTGTAGTTGTCACTGTATTTGTAGCGTCTAACAACTCAAGCGTGTATGTTTGATCGCCAGGTATACCTACAAATATATCTTCGGTCGTGGCAGGTCCTCCACTGTAAACAAATATTCATGAAAAAGAATTAAAGCCAATTCGCCAAAGTGCCCGTCTCAGTGGAAATCCCTCTATCTATATCATGCTAAAATTGTCTGTGTAATATTGTGGACAATGAGTACACTTTTGTATACCTGCAGCAAACAATTGTACACATTTCCCAATGTTCCCAATATTACTCCCAATTTATAAAACTGAAACTCGAAATAAACCCGACATGAGCAGTCGACTTCCAGCTAAAAAGTTTCACGTGAATAATCTTGGTACTATTGGATTATCTGAAGGTGTATTTATTAAGTTATTTGTAAAAACCGACTGTGAAGAACCCAGCAGGGTAGGCCTAGATACTGAAATATATATTTTAAGATGGATATAAAGAAATATAAGAGATGTACTTACAAGACATTGCCAGCGGAGTCGGTTACTGTTAGCCTAGGAATACTAATTGTGTAGATACACTTGAAAGTAAACCTCGGGTCCGTTGGTAGAACAATTACGGGAAATTCTTGGAGCAACACTTCTATCTCGATGTCTGCGGTAAGCTGAAAACGACCGAATAAAAACACACAATTGTGAGACGAGGGAAAAGCCTGAAAAACAGGAATAAACGGCGCACACAAGAAACTTACAAAGGCATGCTGCAGATATACCTACCGGGTCGTTATCAACGCAGTCAGTGCGCACGTCAGCAATAATGTACACGTCATCACCATCCGCATCATTATCTGTGCACGTTGCCGAGGCATCTCTGCTGAACATCTTCACAACATTGTTGTTAACAGGATCTGGATTAGTAAATGTTATGCTGATTGGTCCACCTGCAGACGTTCCACAATCCACAGTAACTGTAACGAAGAGGACACAGAATGAGTTTTCAGGGTGCATATCGGTATTATATTTATACATTTACATATTGGTGGAAGAGAAGTGCTTTTAAAAGAACGGAATATTATACTGGAATGTCCCCAAGAGCACAACCCACGGCTTATTGTCACCAAAATCCCACGACTTATAAAAGTTAAGGGGTATTCTAATCGTCTGATTAATGCTCTAAATCTTACGCAAAAGATATTACAATATTGTTGAATTTGGCATGTTACTCGTTATTTTTTTAAATATACCTGTAATAATACTTGTAAATAAGTCCAGTCTGATAGTTAATCATCTCATAAACTGACAGGAATATTTAGAAAAAGATTAGGGTGTTTCTCAGAAGAACTTTTTCGTCTGAGAAATTGGTGGATTATAATGTTTAAATGTCAGTAGTTGGCTAAATTTGAATCCATGTGTATAGACTACCAGTACATCACGACATACTGTAATGTAGAGATATTTACAAAGAGACTAAATAAAATGTCTGTGATCACTTACAGTCAGTTACGGCGACAGTTAAGACTGCTTTGGCCTCCTGTAAGAGTGTAGTGAAAGGTGTTTATTAACTGCCCTGTGTTCATTTAAAACAAAGTAAGATTGATATAAACATAAGTAAACCGTAGAACAATATAGAATAGACATAACAGATATAGGGCAGTATAAAACAGTTAACAGTTAAATCATGCAAAAGGAATTTAGCAATATTGTTGACAATATTTATATTAGAAGTAATGTCAACGTGAGATTATATCATGCCACCATGTATATGAAATCATAACGGTATTCTGTGTCAAAATAACTTTGTCGATGCTACCATGTCAGTAACTCACCTGGTACATAAAAACAAAGACCAGACAGAATAATAGCAGGATCTTCATGATGTTTACCTGCAAACAGATACATAATTTTTCGCTTTACTGTGAAACTTGGTCATAAGCTATTATCATATTCAGATCGAAAGTATACAAACACATGAACAACACTGTATACACAATCACTCAGCCCCTCTATTGTGTTTCATCAGAATTATAAGAGAGTAGTGCGAGGGTAAGGGGTGACATATAGGCTCATTTCCAATTTCGGGGAAGGAAAAAACTATATGGAAAAAATCTGATCTTTGTTATTTTACTGAAATGCTAGGCTTTAATACTAAATGATATATATGTTGGAGCCAATTTGAAACAAAACAGTCCAATTTACTTTGAACCATATCGGCTAAAAAAACAGCTGGCCTCACCTGATTAAGGAGAAATAAAATCGTCCTTGAGGGATATGAAGCCGTGTCAGAGAGGATATTATTAACTCATGATTTACTTACACTTTTCGTTGACTTTTCCTTGCAGGCACCGCGAGTCTGCAGTCTGGGCAATGTGGTATCTGGCAGCAATGCAAAGTTCCTTTTAAATGCTGTGAAATGTAATTTGACACCCCCAAAAATCTTTTAGAGATAAATGTCAGGTAAACAAGGTATATATATATATATATATATATATTCCAGAAACACAATGACACACTGTTCTCAAATGTCATGACAAATAGTAATCATATTTTTGAATGAACCTTACTTTTTAATCAAGGCGTCACATTATATTCCATTAAACAACTGTTCTGTCAATTTCAAGAGTATACTATGTTATAATACTAGAAAGGGTTTGTACCTTTGAAGAATTTAAATTAAAACCTGAAAAGCAGAGAAAGATCTGGTGACTGGAGAAGGAATGGATTATATGCGATGATCTAGCCCCCTGTAGGGTCTGCTTATTATATGTCAGAATTCACTGACATTTTCACGGTAACAACACCACGAAAAACATACTTTTTATTGACAATCGTGCTTTCTTCTGTCAGTTGTATAACACAAACAAGTGAATATAAAATGAAACATTCTGTCACTGGTAGATACATTTTTCAAACCTAATTTTAACTCAAGCTAAAGCTGTTAATTAGATTTTTCTGACAAAGACATGCTCTGGGTTTGGTTGTATTGATGAGAGACACATACTCTGCTGGAGAGAAATGGCTTCTGCTACTAACCTATCCTGGATAAGTACGCCCAGAGCTCTGTAATGTATGCTGTAAGGCTTTAGTGTTCCCAACAAATGGCTTGGCCAAGCCCATTTTGCATATTGAATTTAACGTTTGTTTATTTATGATGGCATCCGCTGGTAATTCTTTATTTAATATGAAACAGCATCTTTCCTGAGATATCTTGGTTCCCAAAATCACCATATCCAAAACTACAAGCAAGAAGCCCAGAATACAATTTCAGCATATCAAGTTTTAGTGTAATATAACCTTCGTAACTGCTGTTTATCTCCTGTAGCATATAATCCTACAGCAGTATGATTTTAGAGTTGCGTGTTAGGAAATTCTGTTATTAAAACAATGTAGCCTGTACGCAGTACCACAGCTACGACAATAGTGTAACTGTGGTGCTGCTGGCGAGTTTGTTCTAACCGCATCCTGGTCCAGCTTTTCTAAAACAGATTACTCTTCACTCCCATTGCCGAGCATGCCACTTGCTTCTGAATGATTATCACGTCACCCGAGGGAACGAGGTCTCGGTGTTGAAACCAGGCTTATGGAGTGTAACATTATGAAATAGAAAAAGTATTCTAACTGCATTTTCCTTGCAATAATACAAACGTAGAACACATCAGTCTGTAGAGCTTGTGATGTTACGTGTCACAGACTAAAGGCAATTTGGGTGGCCAGGGTGACTGATTTTAAAGACAGTTTATACACCAATAAATAGACTACAATAACGTATCACCGATACGTTTGTAACTTGACGTAGAGAATCTGTACGTTACCAACAAGTCTCCACAAATGTCTTTGTATTCTGATGATAAACCTTCAATATTTGTCACGTAAAAATGTGTAGCATGCAATAAGTCTCCACGGATGTATTTGTACTATGATGTACCTTCAGTCTGCGTGACATACATATGACTTGTATTCCCAACTGTCTGAGGTTGTGTTTGTTTTCTTATTAGGTGTCTTGGTTTAGATGCCGCATCCGCCAAATTCTGATCAATTGTTTTTAAGAAACATTTACCATAGAAATGATGTACTTAAGTCAGAAATCACGTTACATTCTCCTACTCATCCGAGATATGTAAATGTATTTGACTGAAAAACATTACACGCATTTACTTGTGTTCGGCTGTATGCATGATTATGGATTCAGAAAACAAAGCACAGTCCGAGTGAAAGAGCGGATAAATAGGTCAAAATGACTTCCAAACTTTGGTAGTTAGGCTTTTTTGTCGATCACATGTGATCGTGGGTGGTAAATTAGAAACGTCTATTACGCTTTTTCAGCTACGAAGAACTTTCTAAATAGACTTGCAGAAATACATGCTGGCTTCCTCTCCCGTACGTGAGAAGGTCTGCCAGTAAGCTGCAGATGGTTGTGGGTTTCCTCCCACCATTAATGTTGGCCGTACAAGTGGGATGTTCTTGATTTCGGCGTTAAACACCAATTAAATAAATAGAATAGACTTACTAAAATTTTACAATGAGTATAATTCCCTTGTCAGTAGATATGAGCAGAACGTCCAGAATCTCTGGTACTTAGCCCGCGGCTAAGGCCCGTATATTCATCGTGTGAAATTTGATCGCCACGTTGGATAAATGAACAATTACAATAAAAGCGCAACTGAGATACTTATTATCGACAACTTATATTATCAACAAGCATGGTACACGATTCTCTAAATCGCCTAGAACATCCCTTGCGTTTCCCAACATCATTGAAAACTATTGATTCCGTCCTGAATTCATGCTTTATATATTTTTTAAAGTTCTCTTGGGGCTTTATGTTAAATGTAGTTTTGGGAATTGGCCTTGCAAGACCTTGAGCGTCCTTTTTAGTTGACATCTGGTATATGAATGTTTTCTTCGCCGCATAGATACCTCATTTTCATCTGTATAGCAACCAGTCTATTCTACCCAACTGTATATACTTCTTTCCCACTATAAAGGCAACTGACGCCCAGCCCTGTCACTATGTACGACACATGACTCCCTGCCCTGTCATAATATACAAGGCACATTACACGCTCTTGTAACTGATAAGGAAATAAAGGATGACAATGAATGTGCGATCGTCACTCACTCAGTTTATTTGTTAAAGCAAAGAACATGTATATATGTTCATGTCATATAGCCTGATGAAAGGGTTGAGCTTTTGTCTCTTTTTCGAAGAAAAGTTTTTTAAGGTTTTATTTTTCTTGCTTATTATGACCCACAGCTTTGTCTGTGACTTAATAGTTAAACAAACAGATCGTAAAAAATGTACCACGGCGCAGTGGCAGTTTCTCCAAGGTGTTTTTGAAGACGGTTTCTTGGAACTTTAAACCACGCCATGTTTGTAAGAATGGAGCACATTTTTTGAATACCAATCACCGTTTATTTCTCTTGTCTGGTAAGAAAAGACATTTCAGCATTTGTTCTCTACTGACTCGAACATTGCACATATGCAATTGCATATACACCCTATACGTGTACAGAACTTTTTGTTGCCCATGTCTCTCATTAAATTTATAGCATAATAATTCAAATCATAAGAGTTATCCATAGATTTAGACTGACTGTGAGAAGATAAATTTGAAGCGATTACAAAGAGAGGAGATGACAGATTATATAAATGGTACACAAGGTGCAAATTAGTAATTACGTGTGTGTGTGTATGTCAAATTTCTGCGTGATCTTGTCAGTCAGGGTCAGAACTTCGGGAGGGTTTATGCGCCTTGCTTCCGTTGCTGACGACGCCTGGTGGTGAACATGAACACAACAGTAACCACAGCAACAAACAGCAGCACGGCTAGGACAGCCACGGTGACGATGAAACCGAGGCTCTGCATGCACGTCAAGCCATTAGAGTTGTCCTCAGTCGAGAGACCTGTAGGAAATAGGAGATTATTAAAATGCGACTTATACACTCTAAGTCATCTAAGAGTTCTATTATTTGAACTCCAATAGCCAGAGATGAACAGATTCCGAGATGTAAGACGAGATGTTTAGAATGACTATAAAATCAGACATGAAAGCCGTCATAAGGCCTGCTACACATGACAGATTTATTATGACATATCTTTGATTGTTGGTGATTTGATATTGGCATCGAACATGTAGCTTTGGGGGCTTCGTGGTCGAGAGGATTAGCGCGCCAGCACAGCGCAATGGCCCAGGAACCTCTGACCAACGCGGTCGCTGTGAGCTCAAGTTCAGCTCATGCTGGCTTCCTCTCCAACCATAAGAGGGAAGGTCGTCCAGCAATCTGCGGATGGTCGTGAGTTTCTCCCGGACTCTATCCGGTTTCCTCCAACCATATTGCTGGCCATCGTTGTGTAAGTGAAATATTCTTGAGTACGGCGTAAAACACCTTTTGATTAAAATAAATAAATATATAGCTTTGCATTTCTGCACAAGCAATGACGTGTAAATGTGAAAAACAAATTAATTAAAGTCTTAGTTGCTTGTAAACGGACTGTAAGCCTGTGGAGAAGAAGTTTGATTCACTTACCTGTAGACGGTAACGTTACATCCATTGGCAGAACGTACAACTTAGTCGACAATTTCAGGCTCTTGTCTACGTGAGTTTCGTCTTCAGCAGCCCGCCTCTTTCTCTTTCCTGCGTCACCGCAGTTATTCTGTAAAATAACCCACGAATAAATTTAATACCTTGGAGAAGACTCGTTTATACATTATAATGCTGTTAGTGGTTGCAAATTACACAACGTATCCTATATCTTGAAAGGTACATCAAGAGTAACTCGCGTGCACATAAAATTATATAACAACCATTAAATACGAAATACATTTGCTTGTGCATACTGCAGGAAGTTTAACTGGACAGTTGAGATGTCAGCAGGCGGTACGATATTGACGATATCTTATCACCAAATACAAACAAATCTATGTATTTGTAAGTCCTGCTGATATACAAGACACGTTGATAACCTTCGGAGGCAAGTTTTTCTCACACAGAAAGTTACTCGTCAAAAGTGTTCGTTCAGCCGTAACTTTTAATCCACATCGAGGGTGACTCATAATACGACAGAGCCAGCACTATACAAATAGACCAGTATGTCCCTTAGAAGATATCAGTGAATCTAGTCGTCGAAAGAGACATTCAAATACTAATCGTCAACCATAGCTGACCGATTTCCAAAAATAACACACTGACACAAACTAACAGACAACAAGAATATTAAAAAAGAAATTAGGATGTATTCAGGTAGACAGAAGAAGTCAACAGCTGTTACTGACGGAGGAAAAGACGCATGGAATGTCCAATCATTTTATAGTTCAAAGTCTTACCGTTTATTGCGTTTTTACATAACTGTACATATATAGTATACATTGTTTTATTACCGAGTCAAACTATTACTAAAACATACTACAGGGAAGGGGGAGCATTATTTAGATAAAGTAACAATTGTCATAGGACTGCTGAATATAGTAAACAAATAAATTCAGAGCCTGCTTTTTATGGAGCTGGGAAAGTGGCAGCAATTTATAAGCCATATGACGACTGTGCATTCTCTCTGGTTTTGCAAAGCGTGCAGAACTTTGAATCAAGCGCATTTTGGCTTATTTCTAGTGTTTGTTGACATGGGCGTTTCACCACGCAGGCGCAAGGCTGCTTTGTAAAACGGATCCCAGCAGAACAGTAATTTCTGTCACTTACCCCATCACAGGCTGCAGAGCAGACGGTCGCTTCAAGGTCAAATTGGACCGCATCTGTACCTGATCCCTCCAGGGCGAACAGTGTCAGAGTAAATGTTGTTTCTCCTCCATTCGTCTCGAAGCCATCTTTTTCAAAAAGAGGTTTGTATCCGTCCAACACACAACTAGAAGAATAAAGAACATATAACATGACAGTTCCAAACTCTGGACGCCCTTGGTAACATAGGCCAGCGCCATAGTTAACGGCCTTTTTGTGAAACAATAACACCTTTTGATGAAATTCAATTTCATTTTCACCCGTTTCAACTAAGGTGAACAATTCTGACTTTGCTTAGAACATAAATGTTAACTTTAATTTAGTTCCCATATTTGATGAATTGAAAATTTCTTTCTGAATTTCAGAATTCTCTAATCTTGACTAAAAGTCCGATTAGTCATTAGTAGTATATATATATGTGTGTGTGTGTCAGCACAGTGGTGTTTGCAGTGAAGTTGTGTAGTAGGGAGAGCATTGCTAAAACATCCTCGAGGGCGGCAAAGTATCGTATACCAGTTAAAACAGGATATATACGCGAAAGGTTGTTGTTGTGGACACAGATCTTCGTGGATGAGTTATACTCACTAGTTGTCGATAATGGGTAGGCTTACAGCTCCGCTGAGCAAGTTCATCTGTTCAATTTCTACACCTTTTTCATCTGCAAAAAGTATCCAGTACAATATGCTTAATGAAGTCCTGCTTTACCTCTAATAAAAAAAGCAAAACAAAACAAACAAAAAAAAAACATGCAAGGGTCATGTAATGTTATGTGGAGCACTGAAGGAACAAGACATACATTAATTTCAGAAAGATTGTTTTGTTTCCTACACCCCTTTTCACGGAGTCTAAGCTATCAACGTTTCACTCAAAGATATTTTTCAGTCTGCATGAAAACAAAGCTACTTTGTAACCAGCAGCCTGCTGATGTTCATGAATTTACCCCGGGCTCTATCCGGTTTCCCCCCACCACAATGCTGGTGGCCATCGTATAAGTGAAATATTCTTGAGTACGGCGCAATACATCAATAAAGTAAATAAATGAATAAGTAAATAAATAAATAAATAGATAACAAAGCTACTTTGAGACCAATCTTTCTGTTCTACAAGTCTCATAAAGAGCTCTAGGGTCACAGCACTGAAGGCTTTCATTGTGCTGTATTTTTGATGTGATATGTTTGATCTTTATTTCTAGTCATTCAAGCCCTAACAGTCAAAAATGTATAAGCTAATCCTGGTATAAATCACGTTACTTAAACTTTTAGCCAAACTCAGCAGCCAATGTTGTTATCCAAAGCCGAGTAATAATAGCAATAGATTTAGTTCGTATTTAAGACAATGCTACGCAGTTGTCTCTGGGCTTGGTACCGAACTGAAGACTTGACCTTAAGTTAAATCTGGGATAAGATGTTAAAACAGTATTAAGGGGCCTCCGCGGCTCAGTTGCTTAGCGCGCTAGCGCAGCGTAATCACCCAGGAGCCTTTCACCAATGCGGTCGCTGTGAGCTCAAGTCCAGCTCATGCTGGCTTCCTCTCCAGCCGTCCTTGGGAAGGCCTCTAAGCGACCTGCGGATAGTCGTGGGTTTCCTCCCACCATAATACTGGCCGCCGTCGTATAAGTGAAATATTCTTGAGTACGGCGTTAAACACCAATCAAATAAATAAATAAAATAAAACAGTTTTAACCAAGTTTACCCTGAACATTGATTGTTTTAGGTGTGATGGTAATTTTAGCAACCTTGATTCATTAGTACCAAAAACATGTAACTTGAGTTTTTAAATATCTATCAAGATGTTTTTCTCCGTGCTAACCTTAATTTTAAAAAAGGGAATGCCCATTTTAATTGCTGTATAAACTTTACCAGTATCAAAGCCGCTCATGTAAACCCGGACAGTGATTGTGTCTCCAAATCTGGCTAACGATATGGGATTATTTGCAGCGTCTAGCAACTCAAGCGTGTAGGTCTGGTCCGTAGCTACGGTTGCAGTAATATTTTTGACTGTTGGAGTTCCTCCTCTGTAATCAAATATTTATGATTAACATTCACTCGACATCTGAATCCATATAACAAATTACTGATCACAACATCTGTCGATCTTCTTATGGAAGAAGTTAATTTACATAAGGTTGTGGTTAACGGGTATAAGTGTTACATGCCTGTAGCAAACGACTGCTCCATTTATGCCCTCAACAGGTAACGAAAATCCAGACTATACATTAACTATCTGGTTACATTTAGGCATATTTCAGCCAAGCTTGTTGTACAAGTAAATGCCCGTAAATATGCCAAAACGATGTTCAAAGCCATCAAGATGAACGTATTAATACCAGCTTAGGTTGACTTCCAAGTAAACAACTGATGTGTGAGAAATCGGATTCACTAAAGTTTGGAGGTTTGGAAACTATTGCAATAAACACTCACAATCAAGATGGGTATTAAGTTTAATTCATTTATTTGACAGGGAGAAATTAAAATAGGATATCACTCTTGGAGGGGAAGGGTGGGGGGCACTGGCTCGGCTGAAGAGGGAACGGGGGAGGGCACTACAGGCGTAGGGCCACGTGAAACATGTGTGTTTTGGTGACGGGCGAGCGTCATAAGTCACGCCGAAATGTAGAATACTATATTCCACCTCTTATAGTATATTCTAGGATATGCGCTTATTTTGGTTTAAATATCGAATTGATGTGTGAGAAATCTGATTTATGTGCATTTTTACGCGGGAGTTTCCTGGATACATGCTTGCTTTAATAGATGGCGCCTTATGCCGAAGGAAAATTATGGTACAACACGCTGAAGATAGAGAAGGTGTTTCATTAAGAGATTTTACTTTTGAAAGTGAATGATAAATTTATGACCTGGCTGACTAGATACTAAAATATGTGGTGCACTTACGTGTCAGTACCAATAACATCGGTTATTGTTAGCATTGGATTGGCAGTTGTGTAGATACAGTTGAAAAGAAACCTCGGATCGGTGACCTGAACGACGAGGGGGAATTCTTGTAGCGTGAGTTCTACCTGGTATTCTGCTACAGACTGAAAACAACCGAATACAGGCAAACAAATGTGAGAGGTGTGTCACAGTGAGAGGCCTTAGAGAAACATCACGACCGGCAGGACTAAACGGTTCACACAGCTTGTTAATCTATGTGTCGAAGCAGGTCAGGTCAACAATCGCAAGGTCAATTCCCAAAACGATGTATAACACAAACCACTAAAGAACTAAGAAAATAAGACATATTACGGTGCATGTGTATACCGGGTTGGCAATGTTGCAGTCAGCACGCACGTCAGCAATAGTGTACACGTCATCACCGTCTGCATCATTGTCTGAGCACGTTGCGAGGTTACCTCTGCCGTACATCTTCACAACAGTGTTTGTACCAGGAAGAGAATTAGTATACGTTATGCTGACTGGTCCTCCGGGAGTCGATCCACAATCAACAACAACTGTAACAAAAGGAAACGGAATGCATCTTCACAATGTCGATTTTGTAACAAATTTCACGAATTTTGAACAGTAACACGTGTACCGGCGAAGCTGGTCTGTTTTAATAGGTAATTATTAGGGCTATTGTATAAAATAGCAAAAATACAATTGGACTTGCGCTGATCGTTTTTTATTTTTTGCCAAAACTCTTCATTTTGGAGAAAAATGTACTTGTGTTGACGATGACATCAACTGTGGTCGGCCTTTAATGCAGATCTTATTATTTTGATTATTTTGTTATTTATCAGGCTTCCAAGATGAAAACTTGAAGTCGATTGTTCCTGCTCGGATTATTATTCTTTAAGAAATTTGCCTTTTGTAACTTTGCTAGAAAATTGCCGCCATTTTGGAGGTTTCTTTTAAGAAACTTCTTCTCCACAACACACTTATTGGTGTTACAAAGTTTACTCAGATCGGTTTAAAACTGTACATTTATTTGATTGGTGTTTTATGCCCTACTCAAGAATATTTTACAAAAAAAACCAGCATTATGGTGGGAGGAAACCGGGCAGAGCCCGGAGGAATTGCACGGCCGTACGTGGGAAGGTTTGCCCGCAAGCTGTGGATGGTCGAGGAAGCCAACATGTGCTGGACTTGAACTCACAGCGACCGCATTGGTGAAAGGCTCATGGGGTCACTGTGCCCCGCTGGCGCGCTAACACCCTCGTCCACGGAGCTCCGCCCCCACCCAGTCGTTTTCAGTATACTGCTTATGGACATAAAAAGTGCCAATTTATGTAGACTGCGTAACAGTTGTGAACTTTGTCGCCGTACATGCATCTTTAAGGTACATGTCTGACAAAGCCAAACTACCTTTTATTGAATAGCGATAAAGCCCTCGCTCTATTATGTAACCACTTTGTTTTGACTTTGTTTTGTACTGCAAATTTCAAGAATTGAAATGTGTTACCGTTGCTGTTGCAGTCTGTGCTATATGTCATACAGCGGGTAGGAAAAAGAGACTTTCATCAGCTCAACCAAATGCCATCAAACCGACTGAAGTTATACGGATATGTATTTTTGTGCTGAACTAGCACGCCATAAAGCACTACGCCACGGAGGCTCCGAAATAAATAAAAACATAAAAGATCTTTGAATACTTACAGTCATTTACAGTGGTTGTTATAGCTGCATTCGTATCCTGTACGAATTCAGTAAAATAGACATTTAAATTACAGTTCATAAAAGGATAGTTGTACGAAAATATGTAACACGTACAGTAGTAGAATGCAGAAGTTCAGATCGGTAATTCAGAAAGCTGAGGCAGAAATTAACTAGGAATGGTAAAACTTTGCTAGGCCGATTAAATACAGAACTGGAAACAGTACAGCAAAATATTACAGAAATATAAGAAATTTACACATTAAAGGGACTAATGTCATATAGTTTACAGGTGTGTGGAAAATCACTGTATCTGAAGTAAACTCAAAATGAGAGCATCATGCCATTTAAATGGCACACAAGTCAGATAAGATAAAAAAAATGTGGACATTTGTTAGCGGTAATCTGTGTCAAAATAACTTTGTCGGTCCTTCCATCCGTCAGAAACTCACCTGGCGCATGAGAGCCACGGCCACACAGACCATTAGTGTGAACTTCATCATCTTACCTGTAAATGGATGTCCATTTTATCGCTTTACTATGAAACCTGATTATAAATTGTTATTATTATAGACACAAAAATATTAACAAACACATGAACACAGTCACTCAGCTCCATCTATCACATATATTCTCTTTCGTCAGGTTTATAAGTGTGTGTGTGAGGATCGGGGGTGGGGCAGGGGGGAATAGTTGTTTTCGCTTAGAGGCCAGCGTGATGGTGGGAGGGAACCGGGCAAAGCACACGGGAAGCGCACGATCATCTATACCTTCGACCCGAGAGGTGGACTTGAACCCATAGCCAATGCATTTTTGAGAGGTTTCCTTTCGATTATGTTGAGCATAATTAAGGGGATGTACAAATTATACTGAATAGATATAATCTCCTGTTATTTTACTGGAATCTGGAATGCACACCTGAAATATTCAATTCCCTATTAGGACTAAGTTTAACTGAAAAAAGCTCATTTCGAACTCATTTCCTCGTAGCCACAGTAATAAAGCCGATTCTATTCGAAAGAAATAAAGCCGACTGCAAGAAAAAGAAACATTTCCGACGTTATTGTGGAGAAAAGGCGCATCTGTGGCTCAGTAGGTTAGCGCGCTAGCGCAGCGTAATGACCCAACAGCCTCTCAGCATTGCGGTCGCTGTGAGTTTAAGTCCAGCTCAGCAATCTGCTGATGGTCGTGGGTTTCCCCGGGCTCTGCCTGGTTTCCTCTCACCATAATGCTGACCGCCGTCGTGTAAGTAAAATATTCTTGAGTACGGCGTGAAACACCAATAAAAAAAAATATTGTAGATAAATAAAGTCAAGTTGAATGATGAAAAATAAAACCAAGGTGAATGATGAGAAACAAAGCCAAGGCGAATGATGAGAAACAACGCCAACGTGAATGATGGGAAATAACACCAATGTGAATGATGAGAAACAAAGCCAACGTGAATGATGAGAAACAAAGCCAACGTGAATGATGAGAAACAACGCCAACGTGAATGATGAGAAATAACACCAGCGTGAATGATGAGAAGCAACGCCAAGGTGAATGACGAGAAACAACGCCAATGTGAATGATGAGAAACAAAGCCACGGCGAATGATGAGAAACAACGCTAACGCGAATGATGAGAAATAACACCAACGTGAATAAAGAGAAAAACAGTCAAATGGAATGATGAGAAATGCAGGTTAAAAGAGTTAAATACGAAAAAAAATGGCCGGAGTGCATGGCTAAAGAGAAATAAATGTGAGGAGAATTGAACAGAAAGACATGAATAATAGACATATAGTTTATAAAGGTTGACTCTGCTTCATTGAATAGATTTTTGTCTGACTAAATGTTAGACTGTGGCGTCTTGAAAACATTCCGTCTACGCCTGTATTATCCAGTCGTTCGGATTTTTAATAGACAAATGCGCACAAAAGTTGACTGTTATCAAAAGTGTAATGAGATTAGAAAGTTAAATAGGAAGTGCAAATTAACCAACGACCATAAATAACACCGTCCGTAAAATATTCGGCCTGTTAAATATTTGGCTTGATACCGTCTAATATGCAGCTTGGCATATCTTAATGACAGCTTATCAGTATAGTTCTTGAAACTGTGTTTAAAACAGCCCTATATGTAACAGTCGCTGAGTAATTAAATTTGGAAAACTGAAAAGTGGTTTCAAACAGGATATAGTTAAACTGTCTACAAATAATTAACTTACTACTTTTTTGGACTGTTCCACGCACTGCAACGCTCTGACTGCTGGATCCTTGTGGTAACTGGTTAAAACTCAAGTTTTCATTTTAAGCGCCGAAACATGGAATTTAAAGCCTATTTGCACACAGATGCCGGATTTGACGACCTCAGAAATCTTTTGAAGATAGATGTCAGACAAACGCACTTTGTAAACGCAAGTCACAACTGTATAGTCACGACGGTGAATACCTACAGTTGTACAAAGAGTACAATGACAGACTGCTCTATCATCTGAGACCAAAGAACCTGGTACGGTGAGGCGGAGAATCTGCCCCAGAGAGTGCAAATTTCGAAATCGAAGTACCCATAAAAGTTATATGGCCATAAAAGAAATGCTTGCTTATTAATAACCCGACAAAAAAATGCACTTTCGATCAAAAACGCCATCTTGAATTAGAATGATTGAGGTATGGTATTAGGTAACATTTGACAACTGTAGCGAGTGAGTGAGCGAGTGAGTGAGTGAGCGCTTGGGGTTTAACGTCGTACTCAACAATTTTTCAGTCATATGACGACGAAGGAATCATTAGGGTGCATGTACGTGTAATGTGCCTTCTTGTTGCAGGACGGATTTCCACCGCTCTTTTATTTAGTGCTGCTTCACTGAGACGACTTACCGAAGGCAAGTAAGCCGCCCCGCCCGAGCCATTATACTGATACGTTATACGTATACGTATACGTATACATTATACTGCACTATCCCCTTCATGCTGAACGCCAAGCGAGGAAGTTACAACTTCCTCTTTTAAAGTCTTAGGTGTGACTCGATCAAGGATTGATCCTGGATCTACCAGTCCCGAAGCGGACGCTCTACCAACTGTGCTATCCGGGCCGGTCCAACTGTAGCGAAACCATACCCCAGTTCTGGTTGAGAGCACGGGGACCTCGGCTATCATTAACATTAACATGTCATGCGTAGCGGAAGTATAAGGCTGAAAGTTACATTAGTTATATTTTTATTTAATTGATTGGTACATAACGGCATGCTCAAGAAAGTTCAGAAAGTTACATGTGTGGTGCAGTGATTTTCACAAGTCTACATTGTCTAATGTTAAGAAAAAAATATCTTTCAGTGTCACTGGAGTCGGCTAAAAATTTTCAATTTTTTGATCTATACATCGCCTCGGTGCATTTTTGGAGCTTTACAAGTTGCGTGCTAGCCATATAACAGGAAAAGAAAGAGTAAAACAGAGCTAAAAATAAGAAGTGGCCTTAATGAGTGTGTCAGTAGCTGTCGCTCACAGCTATAGTAAGTTTCGCTGCTAGAGCTGCACACTTTTTTTCACTGAAGCCGATTCTCCCGCCTTAACATACCAGGTCCTTTCGATTTCATTTTCTAATCAACCAGGCGTTACATTACACTAAACAATAATTCGTCCAGTTTCGAGAGTTTGCAATGTGGCAACAGTAGAAAGCGTTTGTCCATTTTTAACGCTTTTAAATTAAAACCTGAATAGCACAGAAAAGAAGCAATGGATTATGGGCGATGATCTAGCGCCACCTGCAAGGTCTGCTTATTATATGTCAAAATTCACTGATATTTCCTCGGTAACATCGAACACAACTATACAAGGTTTATTTGAGTTTCCCTATTCACTGAAGGTAGCAATCTTCAGCGTGGGTGAGGTACATAACATGTCATCACAGATACAGGGATTCCAGGTATTAGGTATTTGTTTATCCCTGGTGGCAACTATAGTGCTTCATGATTAAGTATGAAACATCATCAATTTATTTGGCGTCAGATTATTGCAGGTCTGAATTCTTATTGTTCCAGACATCTCTTTCTGGGAATACGAACAGTCATTCTGACTGTCAACGACAGCGCTAATGATAGTTTTCTCCTCCTGTTAAACAAAAGGTCATTCAGGTAAAAAAAAACTTTGTGCAAGAAGGAGTTAACAGTCAATGGATTTTAAAAAAATGTAGAATTATGAAGAGAAAGGACCCTTGCAACTAGATGGGAAACCTGTCGCTCAGGTCGAGTGCCAACCTGCTCACAGTGACACAAGGGCTTCCCAGGCGCTAAGGTTACAGAAAGTGCACTTGAAGCTGTTATGTTACATGTAAAGCCGATGAAATAGGCAAAGCTAAATTATTCGTTGCTAACCATCAACCTACTATATGTCATTAAATAATAACATAATATCCTTTTCCGTTTGATCTTGATATTTGAAACAAGATTTGTCTAACGAATTATACCGTGAATTATACAGAGTCTGTTATACAGTGTCTGTATAAAAATAAATCACAATTATTATACAGTGTCTGTAATAGACATTTATTACGAATCTAATCTGGTAAACAGGCACCCGCTATCACGGTGTAATTTTACGATATGCTATTAGCTGAAGTATTTAGCGTTGGGATTTCATTGGAAGAATACTATATATACTCTGCATAGATTTACAATAATTGGCAATATTTGAAGAAATATAAGAAAATAATTTCCTTTGTGGTTCAAATTAACTCCCCCATTTTCTACTTAGTTGTATTAAGCATTAAGAGAAGATACGCATTTATAGGAATCCGTCTCGTTATCCTATTCAACTCTGCCCTCACTGCTGCACCGATCTGGGACGATATCCTTTCTAGTTGTAAGGGGCCCTTGTAGGGAACAGCATCAGCTGTACAACTATTTAACACGTATTATAAGATACAGGTAATAAGAAAATCTTAATGTGACACAGAGAGAAAAAAAATCCATTACAAAGTCTTGTGTCTAACAGAATCACTTTTTCTTTGAGGATATGGATAAAACATGTGAAAATATTATGACCGTGTTTCAAAATAATAGCTTTAGGTCCAAAGGAAAGTATTATTTCCAACAGAGACCTTTACGAGAAAAAGCCATTGTTCTTCAAGATCGATTCTTTAGGAGACTTTCACAACATGGGCCATATTTCTCCTATATCGTGTATAGAAATCACGTTATAGCGCCATAAAGCTACTTTATTTACTGAAAAGACACGAAGAATTGATCTGCAAAGTTTTGTGAAAGTGGGCGCGGGGAAAAACTTTATGAACAAGATAAACTGATATATTAAGAGGAACCCTTTTGTGAAGCAAACCACTGAAACGGAAACCGTTATTCTAATCAACATCTAACCCGTATGCTCAAAGAAAACCCTTAATTTCCAGTTGTGATGCATATATCCATCAGAAACAACAATAACATGACCCAGTCTATCTTGTTACATATCTCACATTTCTGATGAGATGAACAGACAGAATAAAAACGCGATTTGTTGTAACACCTGTCTTCTTTTTTATGGTAGGGTATACTGAAATAAGGTCATCAGCATGAGCATAAACTATAATGTAAATTATAATACCGGATGTAAATTCTTAAGTTTGTGGATATGCTTCTTCTTTTATTAATCCAATTTTCATACAGATAATAATTTAATACTGTGCCATTGTCAGAAATCAGCTCAGTGTAACTAAGCCTTGTCGGAGATCTAATCGATATAAGGTTTGTGTACAGTCAGTAAGACCTTTAGGGTTCAGTACACAGTATGCGGTAGTAGTTTCCTGTCTCTTTCGAGTGAAGTGGAAAAATCTGATTTACAACTTCCATTCTTATGACTACTTACACTCAAGAGCTATATAGGAACGGCGTGTCCTCAGCCTAGGACACGTTAAGCCTTAAAGAGTAGTCTCCCATTAGATTACAAGAGTAATCCAGCCTCTTGTATATTGCTCGATTTTGTGTCAGGTTTGCCACAAATGCAGATCCCTTATAATTTCGCCGAGCTGTGTTGGTTATTATGTTTTTTGTTTGTTTGCCATAACTGTGCTAACCAATGACGTGTTGTAATTCAAATTGAAATCTGTGTAACTCAATCTAAATCAATTACGTGTTGCCCAAACTTAACCTTAAAAACATTTCAGAGGACTGTGTTTCAATTTGTCTCTGCATTTGTGATCTAAATTTGCCCGCTTCTGTAAAGGAAGATTTATTTTATAGGGATACATCATATGAACTGATTCTTGGGCAAACATTTATTTCAGCTGTAATAAACAGTCTTTGGGCAACTGGAAGGAAAGCTGCTATAAAGTTAAGCGCAATATCAGCGCGTGATACTGAAATAGCCTCATGTACATGTAAACTAAACTTGGACGACTATTATTATCCAGTTAAACTAGACAGTGAGATTACAAATTCTGAATGAACAGGAACAGTGTCTGCTAAGATTTCTTGAGCTTGTATTACGATACATAACGCTTCAAGAGTGTGACGGTTCATCGGTTCCTGTTCAAGGGTGTGACGGTTCATTTGTTCCTGTTCCAGAATGACACGGTTGATCGGTTCCTGTTCCAGTTTGCGACCGTTCCTCGCTCCTGTTCAAGAATACCACCTTTCCGCGGTTCCTGTTCCATCTCTTTCGTCATACCTCACTTTTGCAATTTATAAAATTTTAGAGCGCATAGAGCCAAAAGGTGTGGAACTGTTTATTACACTGCATGGTAATATATGAGGTCAGATGAATTTAGGGATTATGTAATTTCACATAAGTCCTTTTGTTAATCATCAGATTGATGTAGGGTATTATCTCTAGCTCTCTTTGTACATCTGGTGCATGTAGGGTTTGTCAAAGTCTGGAGACCCCGGAATGAAACCCGGGCCGGATTATTCCAAAGACTCTTAAAATGGTACTTGCTGCTGCCTTGTAGGCTTTCAGCACTGAGAGCAAAGAAACATGACTGGTTGGTCTGGAGACAGTATAATGTGAATGGATGGAGTGTCATGTCTGGCGTGTACGTCCTGATACTTTAACTCAGCATGACATGTACATACATACATACATACATACATACATACATACATACATACATACATACATACATACATACATACATACATACATACATACATACATACATACATACATACATACATACATACATACATACATACATACATACATACATACATACATACATACATACATACATACATACATACATACATACATACATACATACATACATACATACATACATACATACATACATACATACATACATACATACATACATACATACATACATACATACATACATACATACATACATACATACATACATCCATGTAGAGCTTGTGCATTTGTGCTTCTTTGAGTCTCTAGATGGGTATGCTGACATACAGAGGGACGAGACCCCTTCATCTGAAATTAGATTTACGAGATTATGCAGATAGAGATATTATTGTTCGGGCGTCATGTTGCCAGAATGTATTCTGTAAAACTTCTACCCATAACTCTCTATACAATTTGTATGTGTTCCGTTGAAATGTCATTAGTCATTAGTATGATTTGCATTCACAACTATCCACGTATGTAATTTGTGCTTTAATGATATGCCTTCAACCTTTGTGGCGCACATGATTTGTATTCACAACTCTCCACGTATGTATTTTGTGCTCTGATGTTATGCCTTCAACCTTTGTGGCGCACATGATTTGTATTCACAACTCTCCACGTATGTATTTTGTGCTCTGATGTTATGCCTTCAGCCTTTGTGAAGCACATGATTTATATTCATAACTCTCCACGTATGTATTTTGTGCTCTGATGATATGTGTTCAGCTTTTGTGACGCACATGATTTGTATTCATAACTCTTCACGTATGTATTTTGTGCTCCGATGATATGCCTTCAGCCTTTGTGAAGCACATGATTTATATTCATAACTCTCTACGTATGTATTTTGTGCTCTGATGATATGCGTTCAGCTTTTGTGACGCACATGATTTGTATTCATAACTCTTCACGTATGTATTTTGTGCTCTGATGATATGCGTTCAGCTTTTGTGACGCACATGATTTGTATTCATAACTCTTCACGTATGTATTTTGTGCTCTGATGATATGCGTTCAGCTTTTGTGACGCACATGATTTGTATTCATAACTCTTCACGTATGTATTTTGTGCTCTGATGATATGCCTCTCACAATAGACAAGACACATGGTGCCCTGCCTTGTCACAGTAGACAAGACACATGGCGCCCCGCCCTGTCAAATATACAAGACACATGGCGCCCCGCCCTGGCACAATAGGCAAGACACATGGCGCCCCGCCCTGTCAAATATACAAGACACATGGGGCACCCTGTCGCAGTCACTAGTTACCTGGCGCCCAGTCACATTACACCAGGCTCGGCCTTGTCACAATATACATGTACAAGGAACTTGGCGTTCCAGCTATCCACATTATACCAATTGAATGACGTTTGAGTCTACAGCAATATATTGCTTATAATAAAGTTCTAGGCATGACCAGACAGGTTCTCTAACTCTTCGGCCACGAAATTTCTTGTCATATCACATGTAAAGAAAATGTTGTTGTAACTCTAAAGAAAACAAGAGTGACAATAAATATGCAAGAGTTAACTGACTCCGTTTATTGGGTAAAACATAGAATCCTGCTTATTTGAGTCGATATATAGCTTCATACAAAATACACTGAGAAAAATGTTGAACTTTTGCCTTAATATCTAAGACAAGTTTTCCGAAACTTTATTTTTCTTGCTTTTTACCCATTCCGCAAGTAGAGTATCCATTCTGCAACCTCTTTCTGTGACGTGATCAAAGAGACCGTGTTGGATATACTACCGTAAAATGATAGTTTCGCTGAGGTCTTTTCCATACCAGTTGTTCCGAACAAGAAAAATCGTCAACTTTGTAAGAGTGTAGGACATTTTACACCTTTATTTAGCGTCCGATAAAGCAGGGAAACATTTGATTTCTACTGACGTGGGGGTTTCCCCTACATACACCTGATACAGGGTGTTTTGTATCCATGCCAAGTTATCTCTCATTCAACTTATAATATATTATTCAGACAAAGGTTTAATTATTTTTAGATTTAGCCTGATGAGAAATTTGAAGCCAGTGCAAAAAGACAGATGGTAGCTTATATAAGTGGCAAAGTATATACAAGGTGCAGAGCGGTAACCATATTATGTGTGTGTGTGGAATTTCTTCGTCATCTTGTCAGTCAGGGTCAGAACTTAAGGAGGGTTTATGCGCCTTGCTTCTGTTGCTCACGACGTCTGGTGGTGAACATGAACACGACAATAACCATGGCAACAAGCAGCAGCACGGCTAGGACAGCCACGGTGACGATGAAACCAAGGCTTTGCATGCACGTGACGGCATTAGAGCCGTCCTCAGTCGTATGACCTGTAAGAAAGGTAACCATTATACAAGACCATGTTCTCTAAGTCGTCTCATTGTCCCGTTATGTGAACTCAAGGAATTTGGATTTAATATAAAATCAAACGTCAGATCCGTTACAAGGCCAATTATGTTAATAATAACAGACATAATGGCGAACGACATATATTTGACTGTTGGCAATTGGTTATTGGTATAGACGGTATAGCTTTAAAAATAGATCTCTCTACATACAGGTGTAAATAGGAAGTATATTAAGTTCTTACTTGGTTGTGAAAAACATAGTGGCGATAGACACGGGAGTAAGAGGTGCGATATACTCACTGGAGGACGGTAACTGTACACCCGCTGGGAGAACGAATAACTTTGTCGACAACTTCAGGGTCTCATCTTCTGTAGGTTCGTCGTCAGCAGCTCGCCTCTTTCTCTTTCCTGGTACACCACAGTTATTCTGTCAAATAAACCAGAAACAAATATTTTTAATGCCTTCAGGAAAAGTTATTCATGTATTATTTTTCTTCCAGTGGTTACAATTTACACAAGGTAGCACATACTTCTTGAGAGGTCCATTAAATGTCTCTGGCATACACTATAAATTATACCAGCGTGTTATATCGGTATACGACCTGATATTTTCGTCGATATGATCGATATTGGGAAACTAAATATTGATCACCTCGATCATCTCGTTGGCTGAAGTACCTGTATAGCCAACCCTTGCTGTGTTTTCTAGGACCCTTTCCCGGATAAAGGAGCAAGCCTGTTTCTTATAGCTAGTTGAAAGTTTGTCACACTATCTTCTTTCACTATCTTTTTTCATAACTGCTCGTGGTAGTCACTTTCTTATACTCAGTCAAAGTATTACTGAGACAAAGTATACAGAGACAGATGTACGCGTATGATATCGTGAAATGTAGACAAATGCCTCAAGAGAGCAGGATAGATTTTGAAATATAATTACCCTGTTACAAAAAACAATATAAACAATACATGTAACGTCTGCTTTATAATGTTCTGAGAGAGGTGTAATAAATTGCAATCAGTATGGTGACTTTGTTTGAGCACTATACATCAACCATCGGAACCAAAGGAACTTTCAGTGTCAAGGGATCCGTTTTGCAATGCTTACGCAACCCTGTTTCAAACGCATTTATTTTGATGATGCATGTTTTCAGTAGGTGTTGTCGTGGAGGATTCGCCACGCAGGCGCATGACTGCTTAGTAAAACTGGCTGCAGAACAGCAATCTCTGTCACTTACCCCGTCACAGTTGACAGGACAGATGGTCGCTTCAACGTCAAATGTGACGTCATTGGAACCTGATCCTTCAAGAGCGAATAATGTCACGGGAAATGTTGCTACTAATCCAGCCGAGATGAACCCGTCTTGGACAAACAGAGGGCCGTATGGGGCCACCACACAACTAGAAAAATGAAGGACATACCGAATACAAAGGCGACAACATTGAGATAAACCCCCAGAGCGGAGACGACGGTGTGACAGTTGGCAAATGGTCACACGAAACGTGTGAAATTAGACCTCTGATCAATTTACCTCTAGGTTTTGTCCAATTGTTCATGTAAAAGTTTGAAAAGTTGAAACCTTGGCGCCTCACATAGATCATTGTCTTAAGCAGAACTAGGTATAATATAGGTAGGTTAACTGAAATGTATTATACGCCACTGGCTGAAAACAATGTGTTACAGGCCTCAGTTCTGGAAGCCATTGATCAACGACCAGTTAATCATAGTTGATGCAGGATTTTCATTTTGAGAACAAAAAATTCAGTAAATTAAGTTTCATTTGTTCATTCAACAATCTTGACTTCACTTTAGAATGGAACTCTCCATTTTTCATCATTAGTTCAATCATATCAGCTCATAAATTGTAAATTTGAATACAGAAATGAAGTTTATAAGCATTGATAAGCATCTGTGATGACAACACGGCCTGGTGTACCAGATAAAAATAAGGCACGAGTAGGGTTGTTGTTTTGTACACAGAATTTTCATGGATGAGAGAGACTCACTAATTATCGATAATGTTTACGCTGATCGTTCCGCTTGATACGTTCATCTGTTTAACTTGTACACCATTTTCATCTGAAAAACATCATCCAAAGCATAATTATGAACTTGTTTAAGTTTGTTACCATTTTAGACGGAGCGCTGAAAAATAAGTTCAGAAATGACAAAATGATGTATTGGGTATCCAAGATCTGTAAAAACGTCCGGTACTTCATCTAGGTTATGATTTTACCAGTTATGATAATTTGTCTTAATTATTCGAGGAGTGCCGTTCGATATATAAAAGTCAAAAATATTGTTGTGCACAAGGCACAAACATGTACCGTTACATGTCAGAAGAACATTTCCTTTTGACGAAAATGTCACATTCTGAAACATAGGGAATATCACAATTTTAATGGATGTACATATCCCCATCGGTGCCGCTCATGCTAACTTGAAGAGTGACATAAAATAAAAGTTAAGTTGAAACATCTGCCATCTGTTTTCGGCGCTGTAATGTTGTAAATAGTGCACTTTTTTGTATATATCCCAATCAAGTGACGAAAATGTCAAGTTCTAAAACAAAGGGGATATCAAAATTTGATTTATGTACAAACCAGCATCAGTCCCGCCCATTCTAACTTGTAGAGTGACATCGTCACCAAACAGTGCTGTAGTTGTCACTGCATTTGTAGCGTCTAACAACTCAAGCGTGTATGTCTGATCGCCAGGTATATCTACAGGAATATCTTCGGTCGTGGCAGGTCCTCCACTGTAAACAAATATTCATGAAAAATAATTCATTTATGAATTAAAGCCACTCCGCTAAAATACCCGTCACAGTAGAAATCCTTTCATCTATATCATGCTAAAATTGCATGTGTAAGATTGTGGACAAGGGGTACACTTTTGTATACCTGCAGCAAACAATTGTACACATTTCAACAATTGTACACATTTCCACCTGCGCTATACATGTATGCAAAAACATGTCACTGTTCTACACGATATATGACTCCCAATTTATAGAGCTAAACCAAAACTCGAAATAAACCCGACATGAGCAGTGGATTTTCATGTAAACCGTTTCATGTGAATAATCTTGGTACTACTGAATTATTTGAAGGTATATTTATTAAGTTATTTGTAAAACCCCACTATGAAGTCAGGACCCAGCAGGGTAGGCCTTGACACTGAAATACATATTTTAAGATGGATATAAAGAAATATAAGAGATGGACTTACAAGACATTACCAGCAGCGTCGGTTACTGTTAGCGTAGGAATACCAAGTGTGTAGATACACCTGAAAGTAAACCTCGGGTCCGTTGGTTGAACAATTATGGGAAATTCTTGGAGCAACACTTCTATCTCGATGTCTGCGGTAAGCTGAAAACGACCGAATAAAAACACACAATTGTGAGACGGGTATCACAGGGAAAAGCCTGAAAAACAGGAATAAACGGCGCACACAACAAACTTACAAAGGTATTCTGCAGATATACCTACCGGGTCGTTATCAACACAGTCAGTGCGCACGTTAGCAATAGTGTACACGTCATCACCATCCGCATCATTATCTGTACACGCTGCCGTGCCATCTCTGCTGAACATCTTCACAATATTGTTGTTAACAGGGTCTGGATTAGTTAACGTTATGCTGACTGGTCCACCTACAGTCGTTCCACAGTCCACAGCAACTGTAACAAAGAGGAGACGAAATGATGTGATATAATTATGTTTAACGCTGTCAGCATGGTGAATAAAGGTTAGGAAATCAATCCATGTAAATGACTACATTTATTTTGGACGGAGATAATATTTACAACAAAAAAAAAGAGAGCAGAAATACAGCGGCGTCAGTTTTCTAAGGTCTTTGCCTTTCAATATGGTGCACAATTTTACATCATATATTATATCATGATTTAGCTGGCAAGATGGTGGACAGTTTTTCAGGATGGACTATACCAGAGTGTATCCCAGGCAAACCAACAACGTTTTGCTAAATTTAAAGCATCCAACGATGTTACAAATATATAATATACACGTAAGTTGTACAAATATTAACATATTAATGAAATAAAAGGTCTACGGCTACTTACAGTCAGCGACAGCGACATTTATGGCTGCATTGGCCTCCTGTAAGAGTACATTGGGAAAGTGGTAAATAACTGAGCTGTTTGAATTTACAGTTAAAATATGAGGGCTGGTATGAAAATGTTAACCATAGAACAATATAAAAATACAGTGGGATAAATAAAGAGCACTAAGACATTAAAATAACTCAACATTTTCAGACAAAACACATGGTAAAAGAGATGGGAAAAAAAAGAACAGTAATAGAGTAATATATAACAGTTACACAGTACATTAATATGAAGTAGGCATTTTAAGATCATGTGAGGAATAGCTGTGTTCGAAGTAAAATCAATATATCCATTTATGGAGTCTTAGCCGTAATCTGTGTCAGAATGACTTAGTGGGTCCTACCATCCTTGAGCAACTCACCTGGCGCATAAGAGCCACGACCAGACAGACTACTAGTGTGAACTTCATCATCTTTACCTGTAAAGGATATCTTGTCCCTGTACTGTGAAACTTGATTTTAAGGCGTTATCATAACCAGAAGAATGTAAGCAAAATACATGATACGGCATATCCATGTAAACAACGTGCCACAAACATGGGATTGAGAGCATAAAGCGCACAATTCTATCCTCGCGATAGACAGGATTATACAAAATGAATCTGACACTGTTGTTATTTTACTGGCATATAGGTCGTATACAGGGCTTAAACATTCATGTTTCAGAAATGGCATATTATAGAATTCATTTCATTGTAATTTCTTTTGTGAACTATCACTGTTTAAAAAATGATCTAATTCAACAGAAATTAAGCCGACCTGGCTTATAAATGAATGTATATCCGGCCTGTAAATGAATATAAAGCCAACTTGACCGAAGTTAATTAAGCCGACCTTGTCTAATTCATGAAAAATCCAATTTAATTTAACGCGAGTACAGCAGACGTGAATTTAAAGAAAGTTTAGAAAAGTTGATGTAGAAAGTATTGTGAAAAAATCTAAAGTGAGAAGGAATTCATATATGAAAAAAAAGTTTCTTACAGCTATGAATACCACTTTCCGTAAGACATGCGGAAAGTGAAGCAACCTGATACACTTGGGCCCATCTTTGTCAAACGTCTTCAGACAAAACTATTTAAAACTATTTCTTCACTATATACAGAACAATGTACCAACCACAGTTTGAGATCTTCCCAGGGTTTGACTATTTATGGACTTGCAATTTATGATTTAACTGTTAAGTTGCTTAATAAGTATGAGCGGTGCATGGCTGTACCATCTGTTACAAATTAAAGACATAGCATTTTGACATTTTCGGCTATTTCGGACATTGATGCATGGACTGTGCCCAGTACAGTCTTCGACAAAACATAAAAAGCAGCTGGGAAATTCAACTGAAACTAATTCGTTGATAGTTATTTGGTGAACTTTTGTGAGAAATTGTTTCACAGAGGTTACAGTTAAACAAAAATACAAAAAATCAACTTACAGTTTCCGTTGACTTTTCCTCACAAGAAGCTGATGGATAGTGGACCAGACTTAGTCCGCCTTCGTTTTTTATAGCCACCGCTACCTGACCTTAATCTTTGCGGTTTTCAATTGGGCGCGGCCACCTCCGTACAATGCATTTAAAGACGTTCTTTGACATGATGAGAAACTGTTGAATTGTTATGAATAAATAATCATTCCTTTTACGATTCGAGTGAATGCTGGTACTTGGTGATATAAGCAGGGATTCCTTTTGGAAAAAAGAAATGGTACTATAAATGTATTTCAATATGAATACATATAAAAGTATGATTTGACCCGAAATTGTCCCTTTTAAAGCTCGGTCCTTTACATTTCTATCTGTGTGTATTGTGTCATATGAATTGAGAATCAACATGAAGGTGGTGAAAAAGCCGTATTCACCTAGATAACGTAAAAGAATTAAAGACCACACATAATTTTTCATCAACATACACTGGTTGAAGCACAGCTTAGGTAAAGTTAGGCCTATATCTTTTTCCTTTTGTTTCGACGATAGGGCCAACTTATTACTACTTATATCCTTGCTGTAACATACGGGGTGTAGGTCTGTATCCTTGCCGTCACACGGGGTGTGTAAGTCTGTATCCTTGCTGTCGCACGGGTGTGTGTAGGTCTGTATCCTTGCTGTCACACGGGATGTGTAAGTCTTTATCCTTGCTGTCACACGGGGTGTGTAGGTCTGTATCCTTGCTGTCACACGGGGTGTGTAGGTCTGTATCCTTGCTGTCACATACGGGGTGTGTAGGTCTGTATCCTTGCTGTCACATACGGGGTGTGTAGGTTTGTATCCTTGCTGTCACACGGGATGTGTAGGTCTGTATCCTTGATGTCACATACGGGGTGTTTAGGTCTGTATCCTTGGTGTCACACGGGATGTTTAGGTCTGTATCCTTGCTGTCACACGGGGTGTGTAGGTCTATATCCTTGCTGTAACATACGTGGTGTAGGTCTGTATCCTTGCTGTCACACGGGCTGTGTAAGTCTGGATCCTTGCTGTCGCACGGGGTGTGTAGGTCTGTATCCTTGCTGTCACATACGGGATGTAGGTCTGTGCCCTTGCTGTCACACAGGGTGTGTAGGTCTGTATCCTTGCTGTCACATACGGGGTGTAGGTCTGTGCCCTTGCTGTCACACGGGGTGTGTAGGTCTGTGTCCTTGCTGTCGCACGGGGTGTGTAGGTCTGTATCCTTGCTGTCACATACGGTGTGTAGGTCTGTGTCCTTGCTGTCACACGGGGTGTGTAGGTCTGTATACTGGCTGTCACATACGGGGTGTAGGTCTGTGTCCTTGCTGTCACATACGGGGTGTGTAAGTCTGTATCCTTGCTGTCGCACGGGGTGTGTAGGTCTGTATCCTTGCTGTCACATACGGGGTGTAGGTCTGTGTCCTTGCTGTCACACGGGGTGTGTAGGTCTGTATCCTGGCTGTCACACGGGGTGTGTAGGTCTGTGTCCTTGCTGTCACACGGGGTATAATCTGAATTTTTTCCATCTTGTTAGCAAGAATACAACACTGTTTATATGTACCCATCACCATATATTTATTTATTTATTTATATATTTGATTGGTGTTTTTTACGCCGTACTCAAGAATATTTCACTTATACGACGGCGGCCAGCATTATGGTGGGTGGAAACCGGGCAGACCCACGACCATCCGCAGGTTACAGACAGACCTTCCCACGTACGACCCCATCACCATATAGAGTGGATGTGAATTCTAAGATGATGTCTAAATGGTAGCACTCTTTGAAGCACACTTAGTTAAGTAAGCCCTTAACTACCACGGCAGCGTACATTACACAGGGCTAACTAACACTAAGTACGCTTCATGAAACCGGCATCTGGTGCTTAAACAGTGGACACTTCCTGTCAACAGAGATTTCCATGCCACCATATATCAGGGCAAGAAATCGTTTATTTCTATTCTAACATTTAAAAAAGTTCCCCACATTTTAAAGACCTTAAGCTATGAAAAGAAAGTTAGAAACCACTTATTTTTTCGTGCTTTAAACGCTTGGCCCGTTGATAAAAATATTACATATAGCTGCAAAGGTAGACAGTCTACTGGGTGTTGAGGAATGATCTAGTGGTTACAGGTGTTTATATTTCAGTCTCTAGGACACTTATGGTTTGTGTCTGTAGATTGTTCAGTTTGTCCAGCTCGATGACAGCGTTTGTGTGTCAAACTAACAAACTAAAAACAATCTAAGATAAAAATTTATAAATGGAAACGAAGTGTCATGGATTTCGACGATTTTCCCTTTATCACTATTGTCCTTGATGGATAGTGTTTGTAACAGTTAAAGGTAGTACTTCAGACAGTAAAATGGATAGTGTTTGTAACAGTGAAAGGTAGTACTTCAGACAGTAAAATGGATAGTGTTTGTAACAGTTAAAGGTAGTACTTCAGACAGTAAAATGGATAGTGTTTGTAACAGTAAAAGGTAGTACTTCAGACAGTAAAATGGATAGTGTTTGTAACAGTTAAAGGTAGTACTTCAGACAGTAAAATGGATAGTGTTTGTAACAGTAAAAGGTAGTACTTGAGACAGTAAGATGGATAGTGTATGAAGCAGTAAGATGGGTAGGGCTGCAAGCAATAAGACGGTTAGTGTTCGCAGCTGTAAAATGGGGAAATTTATGCAAATTCATGATGCACTTTCTAAGAGATTTGAGATTTATGAAAGGAAATTGTATTGCCTCACCTTACGCACTGATGAACAAATATAAGTTTCTTATCACATCACACAGGTTTACATGAAAGCTAAAAAAACGATCGGTAAAAGAAATATGAAAATAAAGACCATTTGGTTGTATATGATAGCACATCTGCGTCAATTTGGCGACGTCAAACATGATGGGATTCAACGATTTCCGCAATAGTTCTTACGAGGTTTTCATGTCATAAAATCAGGTTGAAAAGTCGTATTCTTCTATAGATCACCTGTATGCTGTTTACAAATTTTTTGACAGTTCACTTGAGTCATGAATAAAGTTCAAGGCATATCACATGAAACGGTGACATTTCATTTGTTTTCTTTCAGAATGATATAAACCTTTTGTCGACAAAAGCAGTCAAATTTCAAAGGAAAAAGAAAAAATTCTTGAATAAATCTCACGTATATACTTTGTATTTATTCATTTATTTATTTGATTGGTGTTTTATGCCGTACACAAGAATATTATATATACTTTATATGTTGCGTACTAAAATGACACAAGTTAAATGTGTGTAGTTATGTCTGGAGTTTTTTCTAAAGGCTACACTCGTAAACTACAAGCAAACCCGCCTACAGTGTCCCCACCCCTTCCCAGCAGATATATTTGGCATATATTCTGAGTACATCTTCCATGGTACATTTGACTAGTTTTTTTGGTTTACCAGAGTCTGACTGTTAATGAAAATGCCTGAATTCGCTTTAAATGTCATTTCGCTGCACAGCTGCACAGAGTGAAATTGATACTCGAAAAATATCATTAATATCAAAAGCGTTGGAAATCCAACACAGGGGAACAGTTATGGATGTAAAAGTGTATCAAAATAATTAAAGTTAAAGTAATTCAAATATCAAAATACTCTCCATCCAATGACTGGCTCCCACTTGACAGAGTGAGTGAGTGAGTGCTTGGGGTTTAACGTCGTACTCAACAATTTTTCAGTCATATGACGACGAAGGAATCCTTAGGGTGCATGTACGTGTAATGTGCCTCCTTGTTGCAGGACGGATTTCCACCGCTCTTTTATTTAGTGCTGCTTCACTGAGACGACTTACCGAAGGCAAGCAAGCCGCCCCGCCCGAGCCATTATACTGATACAGGTCAACCAGTCGTTGCACTATCCCCTTCATGCTGAACGCCAAGCGAGGAAGTTACAACTTCCTCTTTTAAAGTCTTAGGTGTGACTCGATCAAGGATTGATCCTGGATCTACCGGCATCGACGGCCTGAGCGCCACTGAGATATAAAGCGACAATTTTTGAACAGAAAAATCTGTTTAACAGAAAGTCTGTTGTCTGAGTGACGCTAGAATATATTCTGTTAATTACAACACAATATTCTGTCATATTCAACATAAAATGCTGTTTGTCTAACAGAATATTTGTGTAACAGAACAATCTACTCTAATCGCAGAATACATTCTGGCATCACTTAGACAACAGAATTTCTGTTAAAATTAACAGATTAATTTTTTGAGTGTGCTCGATTTGAATGCTCGTTAAATGTATCCCTCTTTCTTTGCGTCCCATTCTTTGCGTGTTTGTGACGTCACTACAAACCATTGATTATTCTTCTGTACATGAAACCGTCCTAAAGTTTTACTTTACACACTTTGTTGTTTATGCTGTTCTTTTGGATCTAGAATTATTGATCTGAAATGTCCATTGCTTTTGTCGATTGATGTACGAATGCCTGTTTCAACGCCTAGACTTCATTTAGTTCAACATGTTATTGCTTGGTTCAATATATGAATTAATATGAGTGAGCGAGTGCTTGGGGTTTAACGTCGTACTCAACAATTTTTCAGTCATATGACGACGAAGGAATCTTTAGGGTGCATGTACGTGTAACGTGCCTCCTTGTAGCAGGACGGATTTCCACCCCTCTTTTATTTAGTGCTGCTTCACTGAGACAACTTACCGAAGGCAAGTAAGTTGCCCCGCCCGAGCCATTATACTGATACGGGTCAACCAGTCGTTGCACTATCCCCTTCATGCTGAACGCCAGGCGAGGAAGTTATAACTTCCTCTTTTAAAGTCTTAGGTGTGACTCGATCAAGGATTGATCCTGGATCTACCGGTCCCGAAACGGACGCTCTACAAACTGTGCTATCCGGGCCGGTAGGAATTAATATGAACAGTGTCATGTAATAACTTGGCTCAACATGCCAATTAATACGAACGATGTCATGTACTTGCTTATTTCAACATACCATTAATATGATCGGTGACTTGTAATAACTTGATTCAACGTGTGAAATAATATGAACGGTGTCATGTAATAGCTTGGTTCAATATGTCAGTTAATATGAACAGAGTTATGTAAAGTTATGTAAAGTCATGTAATAACTTCGTTCAACATGCCATAAATATGATTGGTGTCTTGTAGTAACTTGACTCAACATGTGAAATAGTATGAAAGGTGTCATGTAATAGCTTGGTTCAATATGTCAGTTAATATGAACGGTGTCACCTAATAACTTCGTTCAACATGTCAAATAATATGAACGGCGTCATGTTATAACTTGGCTCCACATGCCAGTTAATAGGAACGGTGTCATGTAATTGCTTATTTCAACATGCCATTAATATTATCGGTGTCTTGTAATAGTTTGATTTAACATGTGAAATAATATGAACGGTGTCATGTAATAGCTAGGTTCAATATGTCAGTTAATATGAACAGAGTTATGTAAAGTTATGTAAAGTCATGTAATAACTTCGTTCAACATGCCATAAATATGATTGGTGTCTTGTAGTAACTTGACTCAACATGTGAAATAGTATAAAAGGTGTCATGTAATAGCTTGGTTCAATATGTCAGTTAATATGAACGGTGTCACCTAATAACTTCGTTCAACATGTCAAATAATATGAACGGCGTCATGTTATAACTTGGCTCCACATGCCAGTTAATAGGAACGGTGTCATGTAATTGCTTATTTCAACATGCCATTAATATTATCGGTGTCTTGTAATAGTTTGATTTAACATGTGAAATAATATGAACGGTGTCATGTAATAGCTAGGTTCAATATGTCAGTTAATATGAACGATGTCATGTAAGAGCTTTGTTCAACATGCCATTAATATGATCGGTGTCATGTAATAACCCAGTTTAATATGTCAGTTAATATGAACGGTGTCATGTAATTCCTTGGTTCAACTTGTCTTTACTGAACTATCTTCCGTCACTGAAATATTGACAAACAAGAACAACAAAAACAATTTAATGTATTTAACTTTTTTATTTAAGGTACACCTACGTTGGCAAATATTTCAATCATATCGTGGCGACTATTGATATTTCACCCGCATTATTTAATGCATATTTGATATCTTTCACGAAAATGTTAACATTAGAGGTAAAAGAGAATCAAAAGATCAACAAATTTAAAAATCATGTCTGAAATGTGCAGACATGCTCAGATGACCTTAAACCCATTCACTGCAAGTCTGATTTCACTTTTTTCCACAGCTCGAAATTGTTTCATAAGTTGAATGGGGACTGTAAAAATCAATGAAGTTATTATTCTTACTGATGAATTGCATGAAGCCTAAAAAATACATGAGTTAGTACGTATATTTACCAGTAGCAGCACGGTGTACAATTAGCACGGAGAATTTTTTTTTTTTTAAATACCATTTATCCTATATTCGGATTTGAAAAGATAATCGTACTGTTGGCCTAAACACAGGTTATAGTCTTAGTAGAAATTATTTGTTTATATGATAGGTTGGAATGATGAATGTCGATGTAATCTACTTTCAGAGATCGACACAAATATTAATCCTGGCGCACATCTATATCATAACATTGAACACTGCATTCTTATTATTTGGGTTTATTTATTTATCTATTTATTTGATTGGTGTTTTACGCCATACACAAGAATATTTCACTTATACGACGGCGGCCAGCATTATCTTATTATTTGGAAGTATTTTCTATGTCAGAGCGAAGGACAGGGCGAAAGCACCAACATATGGTAATATTAAGCTTCAATAATACATGGTTTGAATGTTTATTATGATTCCATTTTCTCAGTGCGAAGTACTTAACTTTAGTGTTCAATTATTAAATATTTGTATTTATTCCCATCCGTCAGAACAATCTTGCTGCACACTAGAAAGTCCTTTGACGATTATAAAGCATGTTCCATTCCCTTGGAAGAATGTCAGACGCATTTAGTAAAACAGCCTAATATTTTATATTTATTGATTTAAAAACTAACTGATTTGGTAAGACCTATTTAACTATGACGGTCCTAACCATTTTCCCAGTGATATCCCTTTCTGGTGTAATTAAATGCATACAGCATATAGAGTAAAATCAGAGCAGCGACGACTGCGTGAACGTGCAATTAGCACAAAGGGTGAAGGGTAGGTCGACAGGGGCAGAAGTAATGCCCGCCACAAGTTTGGAGGAACATACAACTGTATAAGTATATAAGTCGGTCAGCAGAAAAACATTCATTGTATCCAGCTTTAGATTTCATGTAAGCGTGGATGAGGCCACCTTAACTTGTAGATAAAGGGTCTGCCGCACCCATCTCAATGACACTTGGTGCCAGTGAAAGCACGTGAACTGTGACTGTCAATATGAATACACCTTTTCTAGATGTTTCCAGAGTATATAAAACCCTAGTATCAAATACATACACGGGACTACCATGCTATGTGAACATAGTCAGAAAAAATGTTTTCAGTTAAATATGTTGAGGATTTCTGCCCTGATATATACGCATATTTTTATAGGCATTTTATTTCGATTCTGAATTTCAGGAATATTATGATAAGTGTCACTTGCCATGTAACTCAAGCAATGGAAAGTATTCAGTGCATCCACATTCAACCATATTGCAAACGGGTATATGGACAAGTTATTACAATAAGTAAATAAAATAACACAATTTATATTTTTTTATTCATATGAAAGGGCTTTAACATAGCACTCAGAAATATTACACCAATGAGACAGCTATCATTTTTATGGGTGAAGATAATGGAAGAATCCAGCTATAAACCACTGGCTTTTGGCAAGTCACTTCTCAATACATCGCCGCCTTTTACAATGTGTCGGACAAACTTGCAATCTTAAAGCCGAGAGCTGGAATTGAACCTGTGACCTCTACTTTAGCATCCTACGGTCCTGTTCACAACTGTACTAAATAATGACAACTCAGTTAACGGTGAAGGAAATTAATGATATCAGTTTTGTCATCTAATTACTGAAGGCAAAAAAAATCAATAATTTAGATTAAACTTCCTTAATTTCAGGCTGTCAGGTCATTATAAATAACGTGACAATAAGTAATATTTTTACAAGTAAGTAAGTAACACTATTTTTACATTATACAGAGCTGAAGAATTAATATCATTTTGGAAAAGACATGCGTCCCGAGAGAAAATAGATGTATTTATTTTAATGGATTGTTTTCGTAAAGTATTTCCCTTACATGATGACAGTCAGCTTTGTGTGTACACGGGTAGAAACCATTTTGATACTTATTTATGTAGTTCCGGCTACTGGTTTCGAACCCGTGAACGCATTATTCATGGTCGGGTGGTTTGATCTGTGCAGTGTAGCGCAGGCTTAGTGAGTTTATGGATTGGAATTGTTTATGGAGTTTAGATCCCTAGCCTAACAGGCAATGCAAGGAGGATCTTCTTTGTGGTCGACACAAAGTTCGTGTGTACGTGTGTACGGCTCGTATGTACGTGCTGTATGGCTATAGTCTTGTTCAGTGGTGTTCGAGGTGAATACATTATTAGCACAAACAAGGAGTTAAAGGTGTACATCCTTGTGTACCTCAGCAAACGCCTTCAGAGGAGATAGGGTAGGAAATGCCGGGAAATTTTGATCCTATTAGTGAACAAAAGATGGTCCTTATAGGTCACGTAAATATGAATTCATTTAAAAGAAAAATTGGAGATATAGCCGTGAGCAACTACTGTGCAAGGGAACGAAAGAATGTATAAATTCCATCAGAGATACATACCCCTTGACCCAAAAAGAAAACGTTTTCTTTATCAACCTGTAAAATAACATGCACCAAGACGGAGAAACCAGCGACTGCGCACCGCAATGGAGGTTTTTTTTTTCTCGTTTATTTGCTTTGCTCAAATATTTCCATATTTTAGTGATTTGTCATACTAACATAGACATATGACAATTTATGCTCGTAAATCATTTTTTATGTAAATTTTAGGGTATCAGCGCACATAAGCGCGATTTTGAGTCGTTACAGTTTTGTCTTATGGAAGTATTTCTTTAACCAACACCATAAAGGTGTTGCAAATTATGTATTTTGCCCCCGCATAATACAACCTGTCATTATTGCCACGGATTTACTCCCACCAAAACTGAAATTTTCTTCACAGCGTAAAACACCAGTCAAACAATTAACTCAATATTTATTTATTGCAGTAGCGAAGCCGGAATCTGCTGAATAAAACTTCAGGAAAAATAAGAGAAAGTGATTGCTAACAACAGTTAGAATACAATATGGTTTAAGAAAAAATGAAAGCTTACATATACATATTTTGAATCGGTTTCGAAAATGTTGCGAAAACTTAACAGGTTCAGTAATGTTTATTGTTTTCAATCATGTTGTGGAGACGTAATTGAAACCATAGCGTGTAGATTAGAGATGTGACAACTGCAAAGTTATACATTCTGCGGTGGAATATATACAGAGTAAGGGTTTATATATGTGTGCAAAGATATGAACAACAATGCATAGATACATACAAACAGTTGTTATAAAATATTTCGAACCTGATAAGAAACAAATCTATATAATATTGCCCTATCTAGGACGAGTTAGAAATCAAATTCGTGGTGATTTAAAATGAGTTAAGAGATTTATTTCGTCTGTAGGCATTGTTTAATTACTGAAAACAAATGTGATGCCTGATTATTATTTGCTAACAAGGACGGAGAGGATTGTGAACTGGAAAGCAGAGTTGTGTATAAAATATGTCGTGGTGAATGCTCTGCTAGCCATGTAGGCAAAAAATATAAATGCACGTCCAAGATAGATGACTTGAACAATATATTTGTAGCTCCAATAACAAAATTTCTGCTGTCGCTGACCATTGCCTCAAAACTGGCCACAGTGCTTTAAGTCTTACACATGGAATTCTTGCTCACAGTTCCATTGACTTCAAACTCAGAATAAGAGAATCCTTACTTATCGCCAAGATCAAGCTCTCTCTCGGTAACATGGTTTCTTCTCCACTGTCGCCCTAATTCTTGGCGCGCATGTTTCCTTGTAATTATACGAGTAGATTCCTGTATATACCTGTACCGTTTTTATGTATCAGTTCACTGTTGTTTATAAATTCGCATATGTATGAACCCTTACTTTGTACATATTCCTCCATAGAATGTACAACTTTGTAGTTACTTTCGAAAGCTTGAAACTTGTGAAAAAAAAAAACCAAAAAATAAAAACCAAAAAAAAACAAACAAAAAAAACAATCATGTACAGAGTCTTTTTGTCGTGACCTATACTCACTCAATTTGAGGTCGTGCATGGAATGAAAAAAACCCCGTCAGTATTCATTTGAAAAAGGTGACTAGTAAACCATTTTCACACCATATAAGGAAAAAAGTTTTTTGAATTCGTAGATTCCCCTGTTTGATGCCCATTATAAAGACATAGGCCAATAAAGTACTGGTATTTTGTTTATTGCTTCCTCCCGGGATAAACATGGTATAAGTTTGTCAATCACATCAGAAATTTAAAGTGTCCCACTGAAGTGTATTTGACACCCTCAACCATTCGAGGTATATTGACACCAGACTGACCACCCAAATTACCCATCCTTTCCTGATGAGAGCCAAGACAAAGGCCAAGTTTGAACATTTATAAATTTTCCCCGGCGCTTAAACATGTTGATGGCATCTAAATTCGTTCATGAGAGTAACAACTCTTAAATGTATGTATGTATGTATGTATGTATGTATGTATGTATGTATGTATGTATGTTTGTGTATATGTGTGTGTGCGTGTGTGTGCGTGTGTGTCTGTATGTATGTATGTATGTATGTATGTATGTATGTATGTATGTATGTATGTATGTTTGTATGTTTGTATGTTTGTATATACGTATTTCCTTCAATATTCTCCACAAACATTCATGGAATGTAGCACATATGGATTGTTTTCAAGGGGCACTACAGTGGCCATTTGTAAATTTGTAACCATCTAACCATCAAAATTTGCGAATAAGTAAACAAAATAATAGCATACTGGATTAAAATGAATTACAAAAATAGGTCATTTTACAAGGAACAGTGCATGCTCTGAAAGCACCATTCTGTTTCAAATGACAGGTTTCGACAATTGTATATTTGATAGGATTTTCTTCTGGAACTGCGGTTTCGCCATTTATAAACTATAGCTGTCACATAAGTAAAAAATTATTCACTTAAACCCTAGCTAAATAACTGAATAAAAACATTTAAGGTAAAATATGGAAATAAAATAATATTTTGTTATCAAACGAAATTGCTCTCTTATGTTCCAGTTATCAAATTTGTCATTATGTTTTTACACGGTTGCATTATTTGACCACATTAACTTGTACATTGATAAGACATTCAGACCCATCTACATAAACAGGGCAAATAGAGTAGGCCTGTATTGTGCAATGAAGTCTCTTTATTATAAATTTGCTGAAAAAAAAGACGATCTCTTATGTATCAAAGGAAACAATCTTCAGCCATTCAATTTCAATTTTCAATATACAATATCCTTTATCTACCCAAAGTTTAACGTCAGGGTCCGTTTATTTTTTTATAATTGGTACACAGCATATGAAGAAAATTTCAAATATCTTTTTTTTATTTATTCGTATAAAAACGCCTGAAGTTTCAAACAAATGTTCAAAAGTGTTATTTAAGGTAATCTTTTAGATAATCCCAATTATACCGATTTGGAATAAAATCTGAAAGTGTCTCAATCATGGAATGTGGTCTACATGAACTACTTCTAAGGTAGATATAGTATATAGTTTTAAAATCCAGATCCACATCCATGTGCGTGAACTTAACAGAATCACTATTTTAATTTTTCCTTTCTGGGTCTTTCCAGTACATCACAGGTAGCCTATTCTCATACAGAGTTTCATCCGTTTTTATGCCATATAGTCGTTGTCACCGAGTCTACATGAATCTGTGCGAGTTTGTTGTTTGCTGTGTGTTGGAAGCCTTTCAATTCGCAGATCAGATCTGCGTGAAAAGCCCTTGAAAAGCCTGTCCAAGCCACACCTTCTTATAGACTTGGGCTGGGTTCATTTGGAAGTCTATATTTGTGCAGACCTCATAGAAAATACATATTGAGCGATGAAAACAACCCGTGTACTGATTCAGCCACATGACAAATTTATGCAGGTGCTACTGAGCTTTCTTAATACCTTTCTATGAAGTCTGGCGTTTGTGTGCCCAAAGGGAACGCCATTTCTCTACACAATATTGCTATTATGGTACAGAAATCCAAATGCATTATGGATGATCCCATGAAGGTTTAAATATTGATGATTTCACACTATGAATTCCAAGTATTTCCTATAGTAATGATCTGACTATGGTTTGTGCTGTCCATGGCTTTGCGCTAAACACTAAACAGTCACTAAACAAACAGGAAAGGTATATCATATAGACACATTAGAGTTATTTGAACCATTTTGAAGTATTTTAAAAATAATGTCCCTCATTGTAAAAGTTGTATTCCACAATTAATTTCAGTGAAAACAGGAAAATTGCATTTTTTTATGGTTGGGTGACGCTTTTTCTTCTGGCATCAATTTATTTATTTATTAATCATTTATTTAAAAATTTTAAAAGTTCGTTCGAATTTTTGAACGATTTGATCAATTTGAAATGTACTCAAGAACTGTACATTGCCGGTCACGGGCGGCCAAAACTGCGTTCCTAAATCTTCGCCGAATTCTTCAATTAACGGCTTTGATTTCGCGATCTTTTTCGCGTTCTTGTTAAATGTACATAGCATTTTAGTATATAAATCTAGACTGGTGTAAGAACTAACATTAATACGTCTTCTTTTCTGTTTTTTTTAACCTAATTCTGCTTAAGCCATGATGATAGGGAGGTGTTTCAGATACATTCTACTACCTCAGTATTTCCATGAAGAGTTGCTGTTTTACTCTCCATGCTGTTTCACTCTCCGTGCTGTTTTACTCTCCATGCTGTTTCACTCTCCATGCTGTTTTACTCTGAATGCTGTTTTACTCTCCAAGCTGTTTTACTCTCCATACTCATACCTTTTGTATCCCATGGAAACAATGGGAAATCCATGTGTGCAGCAGAATTCGGCGATGCTTTCTTAAGCCAACGATCCCCAACGCCAGTTAAACAGCGCAAACGACCACAAGAGCATCGTCAACCGTTTGTTTTAATTTTGATTTATTTATTCATTTATTTACTTGATTGGTATTTTACGCCGCTTCTTTGGTGGTGGTGATACAGTTGCTTGATTGTTTGTGTTGAATTCCAGCAATGTAGCTTTCAACAATGCACACGATTTAGCTTAGGGCTTGTTTCCTTTCACCTATTTCACTTATTGCAAAAATAATGATATCCTGTTTGCAGTTTTATCTCAACGCCATTTTATTCTGCTGATCCCCCCCCCCCCTTCCCCGATAACAAATGTCCATACCGAGCACACCTGTCTAGTTAGAGGACATATATACCACATCCGTCGTTGACTTCCTCAGGTTCTCCTGAATCATGTACTTGAAGCACAAAAGGTTTAAGTGTCGTTTTATTTGATACAAACGGAGTCTTGATTTAATCGGTATCTTCGGCAAAGCAACTCCACTTTCTAGCGCTGTAGATTCGGTGTTTTTGACAGGAGGTGTGTGAGAACTTCAACATAATCAAGTGAAATCTAACTGGGTCGTGGTCACTTACAGACTGGTGGAGTGGAGGCGCTGGGCATATACACGTTAAAGTGCCGGTACATATTATTGAAAAGGCTGGTAATGCTAGGTCTGCAATAGCCCTGTGATAACTACCAAAGGGGCGGGGGTCGATGACAAAAAGAGCAGTCACAAAAAATCTTTATCCACTGAAGTGGCTGCTTCAACGACTGTGATATTGATAAAGGTATACTGGTCTAGTTGACATGTATATAGTGACCATACTGACCTTGAGCTGAACGAAACTCAAACAACGCGCTGTGCAGTCAGTTAAAACGAGAATCTTATGAATCCGATTTTTCGTATTTGAATGAATAGTCTTGTTGACCAGTTGTTGTTCTGCATTATTGAAAATCATGCCGACCCTTAGGTCATCGATATGGCAATACGAAGACATGGGGTAAAAATAAACCCTTACAGGTTTGTGACAATACCGTGGGAACCCAGAGCTAACCAGTGCCCTAGGACAGCAGTAAAAGGCATGAGGTCTCTCAAAGATTTTCTGTGGGTTATTTTAAAGGGCAATCGTTCTGTATGAATCCGTATGAAGTCTCTTAATGTTTTTGATATCTTCAGTGTGTACTGCGGAAGATAGGATTAATTTAGGCCTCATCCTTTCAGGAAATGTTCTTCGATCTAAAAGGGTTGTCTTGTCAACAAAAATCAGTTTTAACGTCAAATTATACGTTCGATTTTGAACCACCATTTTGTCAGCCATGCAATGAACGTATACGGCTATCTGAGCTGAGGGTATTAAAGCACGCCAATCTATGCTTAACCAATTTTCATCTTTACAACATAATATTAACGGGAATGAATTTCAGTGTATAGCATGTTACTTACACTGTATTAGAGATGAAGTCGTGATGCTTAAATAAACCATATACCATAGCAAAGGAGCAAAGAAGCCAACAGAATTGTTTCAAACTTATTTGGCACAATTCGAATCTCAATTTACCTGAGAATTTACTGAGTAAACTTTATTTCATTTATTTATTTGATGTCTTTTAAAATCCGCTATCTAACCTCTATATTCGGTGTTTTGACATGAGGTGTGAGAGGTACATATGGTGAAGGGTCGTGGTTTACACTGGGCTTTGTTACCTTATTCCCACACATATACTTGACCCCAGTGGTAAAATTACATTTTTAAAGGGTAAAAACTTCAACATAGTCAAGTGAAATCTAACTGGGTCGTGGTTAGGCCTACTTACAGGCTGGTGGAATGGAGGCACTGGGCACAAAGGCGTTAAAGGACATACTATTGAAATGTTAGTCGTACTAAATCTGCAATAGCAGTAATAAGTTTTAAAGGAGGTGATCATTTTAGTCAGTAGATAACCAATGGAGAAGTTACAATAAGCCTTTATCCAGTGAAATGGCTGCTTCAACGACTATGATATTGGAAAGACTTTTCTGGTCTAGTTGACATGTATATAATTGACATGCACATGACCTTATCCACTGAAGTGACTACTTCGATGTTTGTTATAAAAGAGAGCAGCGATGAAAGCAAACTGTCACCCCCTAACCTATGAAATAGGTCGTCTTGTAAATTTACATCTCTTAGTTTTTAAGAGTTATCAGTTCATGTCAATGTTGAACCATTATCAGATTATACTCACCACCGCCAACCACCAGAACCATGGCTTAAGCAGAATTTGGTAGAAAAAAATGCAGTGATGTTAACTGCAATTTTTACACTGGTCTAGAATGACTCAAAATGCAGTGTTGTCATCACATTTAATATTAAAACAATAGGACCAGGCCTCTGGACATACTACACACCGGCCTGTCGGTCTGGGGGTCAGATCTTTGATATAATCTTTAAAATTAAGGCCATTGACATGACGAGGAACCTGAGTGCAAGACGACATGAAATTTTTGTGAGATGTCGCATCTCTAGCGAATTCGCGATTGTTTTTCGACGTTATTTATGATTTGTATGCACACTTTCTCTCAAATTCCCAAAGAACAGATGAAATTGCAAAAGGCCATTTATTCGTTGCTTATTAATAGTATATCTTACTACAGAGAGAAAAACATAGATTTGTCCGTTGCATACCAAGACGTTTTATATAGCATTACCTTCGTCTGGATAAATAAATTTTAATTTGGTTTCCGTCTGACAGCAATCTTCGGATGGTCGTGGGTTTCCCCCGGGTTGTGCCCAGTTTCCTCCCGCCATAATGCTGGTCGCCGTCGTATAAGTGAAATATTCTTGAGTACGACGTAAAACACCAATCAAAAAAATAAATAAATATTTTGGTTTCCAACCTAAGGCTGTGCTACTCATTATCAAACATCAATTCGTTGGAAAACTGCGTGGATGTGTTTTCAGTTACTCTCACCAAGCTTTTAACCAGCTCTCAATAAACTTTCAACCAGTTGTCGACAAGCTTTCAACCTGTTCTCAATCACCCTAAGGTGCCATACGTGGCCGAGGGGGGTTAGCACGGCAGCAACCCATGAGCCTTCCACTAATGCGGTCACTGTGGATTCACTTCCTTTCCGAACGTACGTGGGAAGGTCTTTCAGAAACGTGCGGGTGGTTATGTGCTTCCCTAAGATTCTGCGATTCCTCCCACCATAATATATAAGTGAAATGTCCTTGAGTACGTCGTAAAACAGCAATCAAATAAATAAATAAATAAATAAATCAGTCAGCTTGTATGTCTAAAATCTTCACTCATAGAGTATATAATTTGGGATCAATCCGCTGGTTCGTTTAAACAGGGCGACATCGTAAAAGATTGTCAAGTAATTAAGTTTAAATACTACATAGAGTTTTAAGCGTACATAATTTATCTTTAAAATGATCATATGAACACCATCGTTAAACTCGTTAGAACGGAATATGTTGATTGATAAATTTTATTCTCGTTTCATAATGTTATAAACAGTTAGATATTGCCGAATAATAATAATAATAATAATAATGTAATGAATAGATTCAATCTGAAGCGTGTCAAATGTGTCACTGGCCAGATGGAAACTGACTTCCATATAAATTCAACGATATTTTTAAATGCATCGCTTCGAGAATAACGTATACAGAAATGGTAACAGATGATATATGTGATTCTCCTAAACAACGACCACCTTACAGAACCATCAGTGAAAGCCGCATTATATACTAAATACATTCCTGGGTTTTCATGTTGGAAGTGTCTTTTAGGCTGCCATATACCAAGTAAAAATGTAACACTTGACGAAACATTATACTGTCTGTGGAGGGCCCCTCAGTGAATGGGCCTGTGTCGATTGAAAGGACAACCATTTTTGGCCACACCCTTGTACAGACTCCACCTTGATCTTCTGGGGGCTGCATTTCGAATAGGGTTCAGAGAAAATAAATGGAAGGACAAAGAAAAGAAACTGCACTTGTGCTCAGTTAGCTTGGTAAATGTATTCGTGTAGGATTGACCCTTTGTGATATAGTAAGAGATGTCTTCATCCCCCCTAGACGAGGTAATGCTCATATTTGTATATAACATAATGAATGAAACAAGTAAAAAGAGCAAAAAGTAACGACGACGTTTGCATTGTGGAACACGCAGTTATGCAGAAAAAAACATGGTGTATATGGGTGTGAGTGAGAGAGAGAGCGGGAGGGGGTAGGGTCAGTGTTGCATGAAGGTAAGGGTCATGGAGTATATAGGTGTCAGGATACAGTTTTGTTCACAATAGCGTTTTTGTTATTTCCACGGGTAGCCTGGACGATTCAGAGATTCGGTTTTCTGTTGCATCGTCACGGTGATATAGATGAATAGATGCAATTAATGGTGTGTTTTGGGCTGTGGATACTGGATAGTTACGTAAGTATCGGGGAGAGGCTTTGTTTTTTTTTATATTACATTGAACCGGTCCAAATGGATTCTGTAACTGAACCAATAACAGCATTATATATAAAAGGCATGTGACAAATATTTTACACTACACTACATATAGAGTACCATCTTACGCGGTAAAATATTCAAAGAGAAATAGCATGCATGTTAACCCCACAATATCCTAGTTCCTCAATCGGTTAGAGCAGAAACAGCTTATTCGTCAAGGTCTGGAGTTCTTTAAATTCTGAAAATATAATAATTAATATCCAGGTGGCGCTGCAATACATTGAAACATATTTGCTCTCTAACGCAGATATTGTTTTTTTTTTCAAAAATTAATTCGCCTCGCCAAAGGATAAAATAGATCTTTGTACCTTGTTATTCGAACCGGAGTATCCTATTGGACAAATGTAGGATTACTCCTAAGCTTGTTGGCAACTTCACAGCTGTTTTCTAAGTGAAAATAGTTTGCATATCCCGAACCACTGCGATAGACCAAGCAAATCTTCTAGTGGCTGGAATCACTAAACCCATAATGAGAAATATACTGTACATTAAAATGTACCGCTAAGTTAATTTATTTATTTATTTGGTTGGTGTTTTACGCCGTACTTTGAGTACTGAGTTACACAACAATCAAATATCAATAGGGCACATCTTTACCAGGTCATTTAGTACCGTAGCACGTCTGTGTGTGGGCTGTTAGAGGATATTGATTTATTTATTTATTTGATTGAGGTTTCACGCCGTATTCAAGAATATTTCACTTATACGCCGGGCGGTCGGCATTGTGATGGGAAGAGTCCGGGGGAAACCCACCACAATCCGCATTTGACTGGCAGACCTTCTCACGTGCGGCCGGAGAGGATGCCACGCAGAGCTTCAGTTAAGTCCAAGCTCGAGCCATTGAACTTGGAATGTTCCTTTCTGTTACTTTAGCTGAAATTTGTATCCGGACTGTACATTGTCAAGCAATATTTTGACCTTGTTACGTACGAAATAACAATTTTAAGCGATTGGAAACTTTGACTAAAATGGCTTCGTGATCCCGGGGCCTGAACTCACAGCGAACAAGTTAGTGAGAGGCTCATTGGTCAGTACGCCGCGCCTTAGCGATAAGCACTTCGATCACTGAGGCCCCAGAATGTAAGTTTTTTTTTAAATCTGTTGGTAATTATCTATACAGGATCCACATATTTCTTCATCAGTTGACCATTGTTGATCCCTATAACATCTTATTACTTTTGAGCAAACCATTATATGGAAATGAGTCAGCATTCAAATCTACTTATGTATGTACATCGAACTGTGTTGTAGTTAATCCTGTCCTGATCTGAGTTTGGACATTGATTTGTTTTCACCCAGCCTATAGAAGATCCACTGTTTGTTGAAGACATCCTGAGTGCTACTTGCTACAATGTTACAGCATATATCACTACCTCTATAATAACACACTAATCAAACACTAAAAAACTTAATCTGTTAATGTTAACAGAAAGTCTGTTTTCTGAGCATGTGGATGATCATGGGTGTCCTCAGGGCCCTGCACTACAGTATATTTTCTCGTCGAGTTTTCTCACTGCACAACACTTTCCCATTATCGACTAGACTACATGTTCGAATCCAGTTACCTGCAGGATGTAAAGGTTTTCCAAGTACCTGGCGGAATAGTGAATAAATATGGGTTTAATTTATTTATAACATACTTAAGGATATTTCATTTGTACAACAGCGGCCAACATTATGGTGAAAGGAAACTCACGACCATCCGCAGGTTGCTGAGAGACCGCAGAGGAAACCAGCGTGAGCTGGTTTTTGAGGCCATATATGCGTCTGTTGACTAGGTTAAATGATGACGTCGTTGCATCGATTCGCCGATACGTCCGTCTTAATTCTGTGTTGAATTGTTGGGTTATTGTGTATGCGTATTGGGGTGGGGGGTAAATTCGTTACACCGTTGCACATCGAATTTCCCATATTTGGTGTGCCACTTAAACTAGACAGTAAGAGCGCTGGCTGAAATGGTTAAAGCGCTGGCCCAGTCGGTCAGAGTGCTGACTTACACGATTAGAATGCTGCTTCAGCCGATTAGTGCGGCGGTTCAGGTGGTTAGAGGACTGTCTCAGTCGGTTAAATCACTGGTTTATACGATTCTGACTGGCTGGCTCAGACGGATACAGCGCTGACTCAAACAGTCTAGCTTACATTGACTGTCGAACTTTTGACCAATGACATCGCGTGTTAGAATCTAGCATTTCCGTCTTCAGTCCGAGCTTGTACATCAGGAGGTTTGCCAGTTACTTGATGAAGTACGGTGTTTGCACTCTGATTTCCTACACCCCAAAACCCTGTGAAAAAGCGAGAAATTCTTGATTACTGCATTTAACTCCAATCAAATAAACAAATAAATGCAGACATTTTTTCCGCCTTGCTGTCCTGAGAATAGTACGGTGCTCTTGTTTATATCCCTTGAAGTATGAACATTAATTGTTCATGTCCGACTAATAATATTGACAGGTAGGTCTGAGTTTTGCTCATTCTTCGCAGCTTAGCTTTTAGAAGAAGACAGCTGTACTCTTCCATTTACTAAAATGGAACTTTCCGCGTGTGCTATCCTCAACATGTCAAAGTTGTACGCTTTAAAACATGTTTCTGTTAATACTGTATTTTTTTCTTATTTCAATATCAGTTAGTTATCTATGAATACTAAAGATTACATAACATTCTATTTTACTCGATTGCGACTAGAACATCAACAGCAAGCCAGTTTTTGGTAACCGCCATTTTCGAATCGAATCGGCCGAACTCGGCTTCGTCCGTAAAAAGATAAGTTCGCGAAAGGTTTGGATTGAAACCAAGAAGATGTACAACATTAAAAAGGTAAATGCCACCCTGTTTGGTAGTCTTAATTTTAATTTTTGTTTTACTGCAGAATAAAAGGAACTATAAACAACTATTGTGAAAAAGAATATATTAACTTTGAGAAGAGCAACCGAGTTCAAACTATTCGTTGGATTCGAAAATGGCGGTTTGTGAAGTTCTGATTCTGTCCGAGTGGGTGTCTTCGTTACAGGGAAAATGAATCCAGTCACTTTAATATCACCTGAAGTCTGTTTTCTTTTGACACTTATTTTGGGTTAGTGAATGTAACGATTCGTGCAGAGCAGTAAATATGAAGTTGACCTGGGAACATGGCCAGCTGATCTCACAGCAATATTAAAGGATTAACATTCGTTGTCAGATTTATAGTGCCGTCTCCCCGAATGTCATCTTATGACGAACGCTAAGGCAAAAATTATCGCCATTTTAAATTCTAATTCAGTTCATCTTGACCGATTCCATGAGTAATGAGTTTTATTTAAATGTTCTGTACTACTGGTGTATTTATAATGATACAGAGAATAAAGACAACAAAATAAACAAACACGCAAAACATAGTTTTTATTGAATAAATACCATAGTAAAAAACAAGAGAGCAATGACATGTAGAGTATCGTTTCAAGATGAGTATTTGGTTGAATCCAACAGGGAAATGAGTGATCAAGCGCCTGTGAAGAACTTGCAGGAACCAGGGTGTAGGTTTTGCAGGATTTATGCCCCTTTCGTCAGGCACTCTCCTCGCCGAATGGTAAGCAACGTTATTACTGTAACCATGGCGACGAATAGCAGAATAGCGAGAACAATCACTGTGACAATTAAACCGAAGCTATGTATACACATCACGGAACTAGGCGCTTTCTGACTTCCTTCACCTGTAAAAGAAATACATAACAATGCCATCAGAATGTCTCGTTGGAACATCACACACATCGCCCCAATCGCGAATCCCCAAGACAAGCAAAATATCAGCTTTATTTCTTTGCAAATACTTTTGCAGTTAAACTCAGAATTTATGTCGGAATCCCGAGTTTATTTTGTGAAGGGCTGTGAAAAAGAAAAACTCGGTATTATCCAGAGAAAATTCGAGATAACTGACCAATGATAATGCTACATAATTTCGGAGAATATGTATGTAGGCTTGGGGTTTTACGTTGTACTTAACAATTTTTCAGTCATATGACGACTAGGAGTCATCAAGTTTGTGTACAAATACTGTGTCTTCTGTGTCGATTCCATGTCGCCAAAGTGCTGCCGCCACTGAAGTATCATGCCGAAAACACCAGACATGACACCCCCATTCAGTCACATTATACTGACACCTAGCCAACCAGTCCTGTTTCCTTGCTCAAACCTCTCCATTCAGAGCCCAAGCGAGGCAGCAACATGTGCCAGGCTTTTTAAAGCCTTTGGTATGACCCGACCCGGACTTGCTTTGTGATGATTCTTGAAACGTGATCGTGGTTGGTGACGACGTATTTATCTTACTTTATACTGACGTGGAGCTCAGTCATCCAATCTACGATGGGTCAGTTATGCCTGGTTATATCTAGAAATGAATGAACGAGTGATTATGACTGAGTGCTAGTTCGGTCTACGAAATACGCTAAACAGATGCTTGATTATACTGCCTCTGTAAGTCCAGGCTATGACCACGGACATCCGAGTACATGTATGAGAACACTTTTATCCAACTGATTACATGATCTGATTACGTAGTCTGTGCTAACCTTGTTTATCGGAAGTTAATACGCTGAACGGCAGAATTATTAGCCTGGTCGCCATGGTTACGGACTTTTCATCTGTCGATGTATCTCCAGCAGTTCGTCTCTTTCTTTTTGCTTGCGGTCCACAGTTTTCCTGCAGGGGGGAGTAAATCAGCAAAAAATATTTTTTCTACGATCAAAACGTTTTGGATTCTATGATCATAAGTCCTTATATAGCGTATTATCTTCAGTGTTAAAACTCTTTTTTCACATATTGGAAAGTATAAAACCAGAGAACTGACGGCGGTATGACAGTTGGCAAATGATCATTCATACGCAACTGGGGAAATCCAGCCTCTTGTCACTTCACGTCATGGTTTACGTAATGGTTTTATTCCAACTATTCGTGTAATTTCTCAAACAGCAGCACTTACACGCCTATCAGCGAATGCTGTTAATTATTAGATTTATTAAATCGTTTGTATAAAATTAATCAAATGACGTGTTGTGAACACATTAAATAAACAGTAAGAATGAGATGAAAAACATAAAAAATATGAAAAGATGTATTCTTTCTGCGTGTCACTTAATTGCTGCCATATTAATGTTTATTCATTTCTTTGATTGATTGTTTTATTACGCCATACTCAAGAAGATTCACTTATATGAAGATGGCCAGCTTTATGGTGGAAGAAAACCGAAGAAAATCCACAACCATCCGTAGGTTCCCACGTACGGCCGGAGTGGAAACCAGCACGAGCGGGACACTGTATTATATTGCCTATGTTCGGTAACCTTTCTTTAAAACTCGAGACCATCTAAAGCTTATGCCAAACTTATGATAAGTTCGGATGACTCTAAGACACCATGCTACATTTAACCATTTGTGTTTTGCTCGTATGTCACATATGTCTACCCCTCTTCTCTCCTCTTCTATAGGCGATACATTTTTTATGTTTAATATATTGTAAAGGTTTATATCTCACCCCAAGACATGGCCCCGGGCAGATCACCGACAAACACTCAAACTCCACTTGGGTTAAATCTGATCCTTCAAGGGCAAACAGTGTGAGAGGGAACTTTGCTGACATCGATTCAGAAATGAAACCAGTTTCTTGAAACAAATCCTGATAAGCCACTACAACGCAACTACAAAGGTAAAAAGTATTGTGAATATAACGGAAAATCGTAACGTTTCTGATTCAGTCTGGGGAAATTTTAGGATTTAAACTTCAGAATCCGATCATTCAAGGGCAAATAATGTGAGAGGGAACTTTGCTGACATGGATTCACAAGAAACAGCTCCTGAGAATCGGCTACAACATATTAAACTAAAACGTAAAACCTATGGTGCATTTAACCAACAAACGTAACTTTTGTAGTTTTCTAGAAAAAAAAATGATCTCAGCTTTATTTACCAAAGATTCTATACGCATCTTCTGTCTTGTGCGAAATCCCTCTTGATACAACATGCACTGTACAAAAAATTCATCAGCGGGTTACGTCCTGGTTCCAATTTAAATTTAGATTCGCACTTAAAAATTAGCAAGACATTGAAAACTTACAAGTCTTCTATAAACGTCATGCTGATATTTCCACTTCTTAACAAACAAGACAGGACCTGGACGCCTTGTTCATCTGAAAATATATGTCAATATTATTGTATAATAAAGTCTTTAGCAGAACAACAGAAAGAGACACGTTTAACATGTGTGAGCCTTGGGTAATACAAAAACATGACCATCTGAATGATATTTACAGCGCAATCACGGTTACCTTAATTCTTATTCGACCACTTTAGGAATACAGAAATAAAGGAAGCCCAGACACTGCACCTGACAAAAATCTTGTTTGTACGTAAAGCTTCACCCTATTTTTTTTCTTTTGTATCAATGGCGGCCTTTATTATTTTGTCTCTATATAACTGCTATGCCTTAATTTGAACCCTGAACTTGAATAAAATCATGATATAAATCGAACTAGGCTACGTTCTTACAGGCCGACTACATACAATCATTATCCTTTTTGAGTTTTAACGATGTTACGCCCTTTTTACGATTCTAATCCCTGCAACTTCCCTTATTTGCTCATCCCACATGACACATGCGACGTTTACCAAATGTCTCGGACAGCGTTAACAACTGAACATTCTGGAATTGACCTGGTAGGCATCTCACTATACACAGATTGATTAACTAATCCATTGATTGTACCTGCAGCATATATACAGAGTAAAACCAGAGCAGCGACGTATGTGTGATAGCTGGAAAATGGTCACAATTAACCACATCCGGCGTCTTGCCAGTTTACCTTGGTTAGGGTTATAATTCAACTGTTCATGAAAAATGTTTAAAAAGTAGAAACTTACATGCCCTTTAACACCATGACTTATAAGGAATTTGGTAAAAAAAGGCGCATTTATGTTAATTGCAGTTTATTAGGCATCACTGGACTAGAAATACTCTGTGTTGTGTTGTCATCACATTTCTTGGCAATTACATGAAGTAGCATTTCGCTTATATCACGGCGTTCAGGAATGTGCTAGGAGGAAACTGTACAGAGAGAGCCATCTGTAGAGAATAATATGTACAAACTTAACCAGCATCTGTAGCGTCCATCTGAACTCGTATGAAGATGTCATCTCCGAAGTTTGCTTCTGTAATGACATTCTCTGCAGAGTCCAGAATCTGAAGGGTGTATGTCCCGTTGAAGTCCCCTTGTGCACTCACAGTATGGCTGATTGGAGACCCACTGGCAAAACAAAAGTAAATTCACATAAAATGGCGTTCATTTCGAATGGGCTGGATCTCGTAGTATACACAAAGTTCGGTGAAAGAGGTCACTAAAATTACCGGCATGGTATAAGACAAAAAATTGTCAGTACAGCGTTAAACGACAGTCAGATAAATAAATAAATAAATAAATAAATAAATAAATAAATAAATAAATAAATAAATAAATAAATAAATAAATAAATAAACAAACAAACAAACAAATAAATAAATAAATAGATAAATAAATAAACACGACGGGGCCTGGTAAGTAGAGTAAACCTGAACCGAGGTCATGTTCATGTATACATAATACAACGTGTTCATAATTTATACATATAACTGTAAATGAAATACACACAGGAAAATCTCTTCTCTTCCATGGATTCAGCACGTTGATATACAGAGGACCGCTATCAGGGATACCGGTGTAATACCAATACTCAAACGTTATCGTTGATTTAGCAGATAAACTTACAGTGGCCCGCCATCAGGTAAAAGTGTTGTCAGGGTAATATTGGAGGCATAATACGAACACTCAAACTTAATCGTGGTTTCAACGATTGACTTGCAGAGGCCTCTCGTCAGAGACAAGTGTTGTCAGGGTAATATCAGAGGCATAATATGGACACCCAAACTTAATCGTGGATTCGACAGACTGACCTGCAGAGGCCTGTCGTCAGGGACAAGCGTTGTTAGGGTAATATTGCATTTGTAACAGGAACACTGAAACCTAATCGCGCATGATTCAACAGACTGACTTACAGAGGCCTGTCATCAGGGGCAAGGGCTGTCAGGCTAATATTATCGGTGTAATACGAATACTCAAACTTAATCGTGGATATAGCAGACTGACTTATACACTAGCCCACCAGCAGGGAAAATATTATCGGTGTAATACGCATACTGAAACTTAATCATGCATGGATTCAGCTGATTGACTTACAGAGGCCCACCATCAGGGACAAGGGCTGTCAGGGTAATATTACCCGTGTAGTACGAACACTCAAACTTAAACGTGGGGTCACTTTGCTGATATACTCCGTCAAATTCCTGCAATGTCACTTGTAGATAATACAAAGGTTTATTCAAGTCCTGTAAAGAACGAAAAGAGAAAATATAGTAGACAATAATAAAAGGAAAGTAGAGTTAGCATTACGTTTACAAGATAGTAGATGTCATAAATGGCTCATAATGATGTCATGAAGTATAAATTGCAGGCTAGGTACATAATAAGGCGGGAGTGAGTCGTGACGAAGTGGTTATGATGATTTTATTATTGATGAGATAGAAGATCTCAAGGATAGGGCAAGGACTTTGTGGATTCATCAGCTGTCATTGTTAGTGGAACCTGAAAGATAATAGAGCTTAGGCGAAGCGCGAGTTGCGCGTTTGCACAGTCAGTCAGTAACTTGCCCAAGCTTGGTGATTTATCCAGGCCACTCCGGTTTGAGTATTGAGTTAAACAACAATCAAATATGAACAAATCACTACCATGTCATTTAGCTGAGCGCCTGTGTATGGGCTGTTAGAGAATACTGATGAATATACTTTTCAACCTGTCTTCGTGGGTTTCCCCAGGCTGTACCCGGTTTCCTCCCACCATAACACTGGCCGCCGTCGAGTAAGGGAAATATTCTTGAGTACGGCGTAAAATACAAATCAAATAAATCTAACAAATCAAAAGTCTAAAACTAATATTACACTTGTCACGTTTTACAAATTGAAGAGAAACGAATGCCGAAGATTTAATATGGCTAGCAGCGTTTAGCAGATCTGTTATTTCGATTGGGACGATGTATTTGTGGAACACAATAGTTCCACGCGCTGACAAACGGTTTGTCGTGATCTCCATGCATGGAATTCAGTGCCAAGAAAGGCTATGAAAAAGGTGTGTACAATATGAACTTCACTGGTCTCATCATTTAGGCTTGCGATGGCAGCCAGCTACCGAATCATACATTTTCCACATCGAAGCACACACTAGAAACGAAGTAACTCCGACTCACTCACCTGAAAAGGCCACTCGCCGCCATTTTGTCGCTTGCAAAAATCAACTTCCGTTCTTGATTACTACTTTACTCCAACAGCAAATGCGACAAGGCATGCGCCAATACAAGCACCCGGAATTGTATCTGTAGAGCCGACAATATGGTGGCGAGTAGCCTGTCCGGGTGAGCGTATAGGAGATGTTTCGTTTCTAGTTTATCACACAGGCTGTAACGACGCCAGAGGTAAAACTGCAAGATGCAAGGGGCAACTTTGAACTGGGTGATATCTTTGACGATGGTACATATACTTTATTTCACTAGTCGTTGGGACAGGTTTGGCCAGGTTGGACACGACTCGGGAATTAAACGCCCAGAGTCTCAATACCACATTGAGACAATCATACATGTGAACACGTCTACGTACGGGCTGGTCAATATCACAGTCAGCGCGTGGGTCAGAGATCGTGAACACCCCCGCGGTTCCCGTATCTGCACACGTTGCTTTGTTTCCAGGACTGGACATCTTAACAACCAAGTTTGTACCTGGACTGGGGTTAGTATAATTGATACTAATCGGTCCACCTTCATCTGTCCCACAATCCACTTCAACTGAAAAACATATAAAGAATATATACGCATGTATGAAGAGAACGTAAGCAAAAGAGTTGACCCTAAAAGCCTGCTAAATTACACAGGTTTGTTGTTGTAACGGGGTTTCCTTTCCCGCGCAGTGGCGACCCTACTTCAAGCTGAATTAACCGTTGTTCGTGTTACAATGAATGAGTAATACGTCACCAGTCTGTCCACAAAACGTCATCGAAAAAGTAGGAATAAACAACATAATACACAGCTTAGGCCAAAATTAGGTCATGCCGGAAACGGTCGCCATTGCTGCAAGGACATTCCTGTACCAGAAATACTCTAAAGATGACGGGGACTGTAACATTTTAACAACTCCAAGATTTTGGCTCGGCTGCGAAGTCGTGGCAGAAAAAGCATTTGTTCTTTATAGATAGTCAAGTAACAATGGGTTTAGCACCATGCGAGACCCCCTCCCCTGCGTATCTCTGTTTTTTCATCCTCGGACTGATCTTCGTTATTGCTTGTAAACTGACCGGCGGAACTGTCGTCGTCAGCTTTGTTTCAGTTCAAACTGATAGCCTTGTAAGCCGAAATGACTTACTCTTTCATCAGAGTTGGAGCTTGCTTTTTTGATTGATGCTGTTTCTCTCTAATACTGTGGAAGAGTTACTTGATACAGCTAACCATGAAGAATAAAGGTAGTTAAACGGTGACACTCATAAGCTCAGACCGCATCAGTTTTTATTTATTTTGATTTGAGTTATAACCTCACTTTCAAATTTCATTTGTACATTTCACTCCGAATGCACACATTCCTCGAAAGTTTCAAACTATTTTACGCGACATCAGTTATAGCTCTACCATTTGGGACATGTATTTTTACCAAATATTGTTTTTTTTTCTGTGAACAAAAAGTAAAACCATAGCAGTCACAGCAGTGTCATAACAATTTAGTCCATATTGTATTACATTAGAAAGATCATCTATACACAATGATCCTTGTGTATCATCAGTCACAAATACACCATTGTAAAATGTGTGTACTTACAGTCGGATACATCGGCCGTCACAGCTGCATAAACATTCTGAAACAGTAAAGAGACAGTAAAATATTCCAGTAAGTTAACAGTAATAAAGTGAATTAATAAGTTTATAATGAACAACAGCATATTGATTTAAACTGAACAGTTCGACAGAAGACTATAAAAAAATAGTCTTTATAGCTGAAAATAGAGACAGCTGGTACCCAGAAAAACAAAAAACAAACGAATATTATAAAAATAAATAAATAAATAAATAAATAAATAAATAATAAATAAATAAAGAAGTAAAGAAATAAGGAAATAAATAAAGAAATAGATAAAAGAAAAATTAAAAATGAACCTCCCTTATATTTCGGCCCCTAAGAATAATTTCTTGTCCGACGGAAGGATTTTATCACCAACACCACCAAGGGATAATCTCTGTGATAATCGCACCAAAGATCCATTGCTTACCTGATGAATTGTAACCACAGTCAGACAGGCTAATAGTGCGACATTCATCTTGGTTAAGTTACCTGGGAAGAAAAAATGTTATAGGTAATTTACTTTAGAAAAGCTTTGTCTTTGCTACCTGCTTCAAACAGGTCGGTCAGATTTTTGTCCGCAAATTTTAACACTGGCCAGCTTGCCAAATGCTGGAGATAATACATTTTAACACTGGCCGGGCTGCCAAATGCTGGACATAATACATTTTAACATTGGCCGACCGACAGGTCAAAGTTTGACATCCTATCTTTTAACATTGGTCATTCAGTTAACGTGTGGTCTGAGTCTGTATATGCGTTTATTTTAGTTTAGCTCAGTTGATGAAAACGATATGGGATCTGAATAAATACTTTTTGCGACATTAAGCATATGCTCGTTTGGCAATAAGTGCAGGCCGGTCGGCCCAATGCCGTTATACAGTGGGACATCTTGACTGAATGGTGTCTTCATCGTATACCAGTCGTCAACCAATAAGAACATTTCGGGTCTCCAAAAACGACGTTAACACAAACCACCAAAGAACTAAGACAGTATACAAAGTACGAAAAAATGAGGCCGGCCTGCCACAGGGAGGCAGTTGCTGTATATGAACGAAACGTATGGGAAGGTCTTCCAGCAACCTTTGGATGGTCGTGGTTTTCCAAGGAGCTCTGTCCGGTTTCCTATAAGTAGTACGGCTTAAAACGAAAATAAAATAAATAAATCAAAACGCCAATCAAATAAATAAATATGAGTTTGTTATGATATCTCGTGGCATTCTTTACATGTGCTCTCACTCAGCTATACTTTATAGCACTGGCCACGAGATATGTCGAATCCAGGCAAATAAATGTACGGTGGATTTAAAGTCTTTAACCTTGTATCAATAGGCTGGTTGGCAAACCACATATGCTGTTAAATATGCAACTGAACTTAAAAGTGTATGTTGACCATTGTGTACATGTTTGATTACGTCACAGAGTGAGTCTTATACCATACAGCTTTTAATTCCCTATAGAGGTAAGGGTATGGCAACGTGACGTGATTCTCCCGGCATGATCAGCGTTTCAACATTATATCAAAAACGGGCATATTATTATAACTTATTATTACTTATAAGCACACACGTGGGACTAAGCCTATACATGAAGGACTGCTTTCACATGCCCATCAGCTGTTAGTAACTACTTCGAAACGCCGGGTTAATAAATCAAGAGCTTGTATGTCCATAAGGAACGTCGTGTTGGTATATTTCTAAAAGTGAGGAAAACGATTTGCGCATGTAAGTTTAGGAGATAAAGCCCAAGGTAAAGTTCACACGGGATATAGGATTAAGACTAACCATTGAATTTCCAACGAATACATTATTCATACTCAGTAAGGCGCATCAATAAAGCCTCTTTTTAATATGCTTTTAACAAAAAATTGTTAAAAGCTGTTGAGCTTTTATTATCCCACCCTAGATGTACTCTCAATGTGACATGAACAACTTTTCTATTCTTTTTATCTCGTATAGCATGTGCTTTTGTGATACAGTTATTAATCTGATGGATTCAATTTGCGCCTGTTCGTTTCTGATTTCACCCATGACTAAATGTCTTGATATAACTAAGATTGACTATTGTATAGCACTCGGCAGTGATGTGCCGTCCAGGTGTGTAGAATTTGTATCTTTGACAATACGTGTATAAAAAGACTCTCTGCGTATTCGTCGTGTGGTTATCAACACTGTTAGAAACCGATATTACAAAAACAGAATACATGTCTTAGGTCAATAGGGGTTGTTTATCTGTATCTGTTTATTACTCCCAGGGATGTTTGTCACTAATTTGCCAAAGGTCCGTGGTTTACTACCCATATAACTGGCTGTCATCATATAAGTGAAATTTCCTTGAGTATGGTATTAAACACCAATCAAATTAATGCATAAATAAAAAGGTACAAATTTTGCAGGGTATCTTTAGTGTTGGACTCTCTCAAATAATATATGTGGTGAGCTCGGTAAAATTCGCACAAGATTCCAACTCAACATTCAACACCATATTCACCTGAATGCATCTCGCACAGCTGTGAATATGGAGCTGAATGTTGTGTGGGAATCTTACACTAACTTCACCGGGCTTGTATGGTGTCTTTAATTGTTGATGTGAAATATCTGGCATAAATAACTAAATTGGTTGGTTTCAAATGTTAACTTTTATTGAAGACGCGATTAAAAAATATTATGTAGGCGTACAACGACGTAACAGAATAACAAAGGCAAACTGTGTCGTTTGGTATGTATATGCGATCTAAAATCAGTTTACGGTTGACAATTTCCACCCTGTTTAGGGGTATGCACCAATATATACGCCTTATTGGTGGAAAGCGAATTACCTTCAATAAACCGGCTTTGCTCTGGGCCCTAAACAACCACAGTTGACTGGGGTCCTTGACTTTCAGTCCACAAGAGCTAGTTGCTTCGGTGGAATCTTGAAGATTTCTTTTCAGAAGCTGGGAATATAGCAGCCTCTTGTGTTCGAGCGAATTTAAACAAGGACCTCAACCGAGCGGGCATGACCCTCAGAAATAATTTCAAAGGGTAACACGAAAGCTCTTTCCCTTTATTAGCAGTTTTCTCAGTTTCATCTCTACCAATTTTCAGTTTTGAGATATTGTATAACATAGATTTGAGCATGGATAATAAAACCACAGTGTAATGCGTGAGGAACGGTCACATGTATAATCGGCTAAATCCGAATTACTGACAATTTACCATCGTTAGTGTTTTGTGTAAACTGTATCATGCTCAACTTATAAGCCCCTACATACACAGCACAATGACACAAGCAAATTAATACCCCCCCATCCCCCCAAATGCATTAATATTAATTACAAAATGCTAAAATTGGTCAATGGTCTACAATTATTCAAATGTTGCATTATCATCACATTTAATAAACAGTAAAATGAAAACAGAGCATCCCAGACCTCGGGGATGCTTAGTCCACCAGCAGAAATATACAGGAATACAATGTGCAAGACTATACATCATGGAACATAACCCAGAGGAGAGACGAAGGTGTGATGGCTAGCAAATAAAAACTCGGCCTCTTGTCAGTTTACCTCAGTTAGGGATCTAAACTACTTTAATGGTACAGGTAGTAACTTACAATCTCCTTGGTATCACGGCCCAAACAGAATTAGGTAAAAAATATGCTGTGATGTTAATTAGTATCTGCTATACGTCACTGATCTAGAATCAATCAAATTCTGTATTATCTTTGCATTTAATAAACACCGCTAACGCAGCGTAATGACCCAGGAGTCTCTCACTAATGCGGTCGATGTGAGTTCAAGTCCAGCTCATGCTGGCTTCCTCTCCGGCCGTACGTGGGAAGGTCTGCCAGCAGCCTGCGGATGATCTTGGGTTTTCCCCCGGGCTCTGTCCGGTTTCCACCCACCATAGTGCTGGCCGCCGTCGTATAAGTGAAATATTCTTGAGTACGGCGTAAAATACCAATCAAATAAATAAATTTAATAAACACTAACGTGAAAACATTGCAAATAAACTGTTATGAGTACATATTTTAAAACTGAGCAACATAGTAGGTAAAAAAGGTAACTCTAATTAAATTTCCGTCATTAAAACACACTTTAGAGAGAAAAAGATTGTCTGTGTACGGGCGGACTCACAAACACACGCGGGCGATTATAGTTGGTACGAAAACTCTTCACGCTTGTACCTTCTGGCTATGTACGCGACCGATGAAGTATTCAAACATGTATTAGCATAGGGTAACAGCTTTTAACCGTGGCGTTAGATGTCATTATTAAAAGTAAGCAAACATGAAAGACAGCGGTTTGGGGAGGAATACTTTGAGTATGGTAGAATTGCGTAAATGACTTACTTACTCACAGTTTTTGTCCATAGGCGATCTTTTTCGGGCAGGTAGCGCGGCGACAGAGCTGAAAGTGCACTGATCCGTGCTTCTATTTGCAGTCACGTGCAGTCATCTGTAGCATTTAACGCTTTGACTGTGAAAGGTGGGGCCCTCCACCCTACACGACCTGACCTACTGAGATAATATGTCATAGACAGCGGCGACTAGAAGGATTAGATTTTTAGACGAAATTCTTTGTCTGTTTTTCGTTCTGTCTCTCGGTCGGTCAAATTTTTAACCTCCCATTTTTCAAAATGAGCAATGCATTTCACATAGTGAGGGGCATGAAAGAAAGACGAAAACGACTTTATTCTGGAGCTTGCAGCTATTTTTTTTTCTTCTTTTTTTCATTTTGAGTTTTTCGTTTGTTGAAGACCACTTGTCTTCCACCAATCCGACGTGCAAGTCTGTACGTCACATGTTTGAATAATTTAATGATTATAGCATAACGCCATATATTATATATTTATTTATTTGATTGGTGTTTTACACTGTACTCAAAAATATTTCTATTATACGACGGCGGCCAGCATTATGGTTAGAGGAAACTGGACAGAACCCGAGGGAAACCCACGACCATGCCCAGGTTGTAGCCAGACTTTCCCCGGCAACTGGCCGGACAGAAAGCCAGCTTTTGTATGTCACATATGAGAAGCTTAAATATAAGTAACTGTATTTTCTTCCGGGCAATCCAATTGCCTTCACTGGTCGTTATCTGTTAGCGAAAAGGTTTTGAGTATGGCGTTAAAGAACAATGAATCCATCCATCAATCAATCAATCAGTTTAACCAATGCTTTGCTGGAGCACGTGCTAATGAATATACACCAGATATGACCCACACACAACAAAAGTTACCCATTCACTGAAACAGAGCAAATCAGTACTAGTCACAATTATTTTGGTGGGAAATACCAAGATTGCCTCTTATGAAGTCCGTACAGACCATTCATTTTTGTGTAATATCAAAACAAGGGTTGCATCGCATTGCCATTAATCTCTTTTTGACAACATGGGATTCTGGGTTGCAAATTGCACTTTGCTGCCACATCGATCGACCGAATCGTCTAATCATTTTGTCCCAAACTAGTCTCTGGACAGTGACGTCGCTAGTTCGAATCCAACATTCGCCGGTTTGGCAGTGGACTTTATATATTAAGAGGTGTGTCTGTTGCTTGGCGAGGTGTGGTGGTTTTTTCCTGTACTATGCCCAATTTCTTTTAAGTATGACAACCGTAACGTGAATCCAATTTTTTGAGTATGGTACAAAAAATGGTAGTCCATAACTAAACTAATCACTTCGACCATTTAATGTCACTAACGCTCCACGAACAGTGCGAGCAAAGAATCCACACATTCTCTGTCTACAGCTGGACTCCTTGTGTCTTAGGGCTCGAAAGACAAGCGTCTTAGCCACTCTGCCAACACAGATTTATTTATATATTTGATTGGTGTTTTACATCGTACTCAAGGGTATTTCACATACGATGGCGGTCAGTATTATGGTGGGAAGAAACCGGGCACAGCCCAGGGGGTGGGGGACCCACAACCATCCACAGGTTGCTGATAGACCTTCTCACGTACGGCCGGGGAGGAAGCCAGCAAGAGCCCAGCATCTTATACTCTGGAATTATACACATTGCGAAGAATGTAAAACAAGGAATTAACCAACCCATGATGATGATCTGGTGATACCGAGTAGAGACATGTTGATTGCGTTGTGTCGCACTCAGTAATAGTTCACTTTCAAAACTATGACCACGTTTGATAGTGGAAGAAACCAAACACGGCCCATTGGTCGTAATTTTTCATAAATTTCCAGCGACTTAACCATCTACTTGATAGCCAATAAAAAAAACTATAATTTCAAATATCAACAATTTGAGTGGTTGGCTAAATCGTTCGAGACATTTTCCTCTGCGTGTTATAGCTGCATTGAATTTCTATTTTTTCTTGTCTTCTTTTCTCACCACCCAGAAAAAAAAGGATAACAAATGTACCTGCCGTTGTTCCATAGAATGCAGTTCATAACACATATTACTCAAAAACGCACAAGGAATACTGTACGTAACGTCACAACATGCATGATGTAGATTATGAATGGTTTTGTCACAACAACAGCCACGTGCATTCTGCAGTGGAGTCTTTGGAAGAATTTATTGTGTGGGGGAGGAACATTTTGCAACATATTTCATTCGCTTTACAAGATGAATAATTTGGAACTTTTCCTTCGTATTAAAGGATGGCGTCATTTATTGAACTGCATTTAAAATTGCAGCACATAAAAGGCTCATCTGTTCCAGAGCAGTTAATTTAGGATCTAGAATATTTAGTTGGGCACTTGTTATTTCGTATATGTCCCAATGCCTGGAATTCTGTGCAGTATAAAAAGGCATAGTGTAATATATTCGCCAGGCAAACGTTGGGACGTTTAAAGGGGAACAACTGTAAAGGCTACACTGATCTCATGGTGTAGCAAAATAAAGTAAGCGACTTGTTCGTCAAGGGTGTGTTGGACACAGACCCCCATTACAACTTCCGTTTTTCGGTAGGGACAATTGTAGTTCTGTGAATTTTAGGGTATAAAGTCTTTTTTTGCTCCCAGGCGTCCATTTTTGGTGCACAGGTGCATGCTTGGTATTAAAATGCTGGAAACTGTCTAAACTTTGAGGAGGTATGAGCTTTATTGATGAAAGTTTGAAATTCTGGGTGAGAGGACACAAGGTGTGAGGTAGTGATGAGGCTGCGAGTGACGTCCCCTTGGCGTTGCTAGGCACGTCCCCCAGCTGCCGGCATGAAAAGGTCCAGATTTTGACGGTCAACCTATGTCAAGATTTTTATGGCTTCTTTCTCACAGGCTGGGCCAGGTATGCACCAAAGCTTATTGGCCACGGAATGTTTTGGACTGAGCTACAGCGCTAGACGTTAACATTGTCGCTTATGGAAAATTAATGGGGGTCCGAGGCCTGTTAAGGACATGATAGAACTTACATACTAGAACAGGACAAAAAATAATTCTACCCAATAACAGGAATGTTAAAAAACACATTTCAAACAAATTACAGAGATACATTTGCTATAAACTATACCTATCGTTATATTTAAATCGGAGGTTCACAATGTGGAGTTTTGAATTTGATCACGGGGCCTCCTTGGCTCAGTTGGTTAGTATGCTAGCTAGTAAGTCCAGTTCATGCTGACTTTCCCTCCGGCTGTACGTGGAGAGGTCTTTCAGCAAACTTCGGATGGTCGTGGGTTTCGCCCGGACTCTGCCAGGTTCCCTCCCACCACAATGCTGGCCGCCGTCATATAAGTGAAATATTCTTGAGTACGGCGTAAAACACCAATCAAATAAATAGAATCAATAAATTATTCAATTTGATTGTTTTGGATTCACGCAAGTTGACTTCTGACGCAAACAGAAAGACTTTATAATGATCAGTATGTCAAGATTCAAACTGGCTTTCCGGATGAAATACAATTTATTAGGGAATAATCAATAGCAGTGATTAACAAAGTTTGGTGTTTGGTTTGGGAATCTTTAAATTTTAAAACGTAAACATACATGTAAAGTCTTCTAAAGAAAATTAAACAAAAAACAAAAACAAAAGACAACAAAAAATAATGAATTGAAATCTCTGCGTAGCTTAGTCATGAAGTTTCGTCCAAGGCAGAAACGAGCTGTCAATCACAAGGTTTATGCCCCTTGCTTCTGAAGTTCACGACGCCTGGTGGTGAGCAAGTAAACCATGGCAACCATGGCAACCAATAGCAGCACAGCAAGGACAGTCACCGTTAGGATGAAACCAAGGCTCTTCACACACATCGTTGGACTAGAGTCTTGTTGACCGTTTTGTTGGCCCTTCTGCTGGCCGTTCTGTTGATCTGTGAAACAAACATTTTAGATGTTTACTCGATAAGGAACAACAAATTCGAATGCAAATCGTAAACGCCAGCTGCTATTTCGGCATAAATTTCATTCTATGTTGTATGCAGTGTCTCCTCAGAATTAACACCGACCTGAGAACTTTAACCTGCATGTCAGTAACAATTTTATGTACACAGCAAAGTACTTAATATTTATCGTGGTGCATAACATAACGTGGTGCATGAAAAATTCCAGCTACAAAAGAGTCCATAGCCACATGTAAGTACTTTCTTACCTCGGGCAATTTTCATTCTAACTGTACAGCTCTATACAACTACAGTTAACATTGCATACACACACCCCTTTCCTCTTTTAACTTTTGTTGAATATGGGCGAAAAACACAGCCATACATACCAGGTAGTTCAGAGCTGCTCCCTTGAAAATTGCCTTTAAGTTCAAAATCTGTAAATTAGGGTAATAATGAAAAAATTAAAACACAGCCGCCCGTTTATACAGTAGCTATTCATTATTTGTAGCACGACACCCAGTATACTTTCCATCCACAACTCCAATCACGAAAAAATGAATGAACTACCATCCATACCTGAGGCAGTTGTACCGACAGAGAGAATTTCGATTGAAGTCACCATTTTCACAGTTTTGTCTTCAGCGGATTCATCACCAGCCGCTCGCCTCTTTCTCTTTCCTGGTGGTGTTTCACAGTTTGGCTGGACAATAAAATGCAGACTGATGTTTGAACTACGGTAAAAATCATTGCTTCATAAACCTAACCGACGTTGGTTGTAAAATATGGACCAAATAAATTAACGAATTTAAGTTTTTATCTGGACACACCTGCCTACGGTCGATGGTTTCCGTAACCCATAAACCTGACTGCCGATATATATGTCAAAAATTCTTCAGTTTCATGTAAACAAATATATCGGTGTTCCATTAATTAAAATAAACACAATGAAATAAAACTCTCAGAATGCAAAGCTTGATTACAGTCGAATGAATCTTATCCTCACTACAGATAAAGAGACAATACTGTAGAATTGTGTCGTGTACCTCGCAATGGTGAAGAATTGATAATAGGTTCATATCCAAATTCGATTCTCTACCAACATGAAATTGTTTGGTGCTTGTTTCACACCCAAGCGGTGCACAAAATGTCAACAAAACCCGTGCGAAACTTTTGCTGAAATTTTTTTTGACAGATAAACAGACAAAAAGACAGACAGGCAGAGAGATAGACAGGCAGACGGATAGACAGGCATAAACGTATCCTCCTTTTCTGGAGGTAATAATTTTAAAGGACATAAATACAAATTAAAATTGGAATGGAAATGAACTAGATTGAATTAAATTCTCTGTGGTGATAACTCACATACCCCATTGCATGATGATGGGCAGATGTTTATCACGCATTCAAAATCCACACGTTTGGTATCGGACCCTTCCAAGGCGAAAAGCTGAATGGGAAACGCTGCTGAAAGTGGTGCTGAATTAAATCCAGTTAGTTTAAACAAACCGACCTTGTCCGCTGGCACACAACTGGAACACAACAGGAACACAACAGTTTACATGTTACAAGCAGGACCAATGTCCACTGAATTGACTGTTAAACATGCTGTGATGGACTCGGATCTGTCGTATCAGTCATGTAAGGCGGAATCACGCTTTAAAGCGAGATTTTCAGGTTATCGGATAGACTCTTGTGTCACGTGTCATTTCTATCATTTTAAATTAAAATTCACTTTGAGAAGCAGATTTTGCATTACACAACTATATCCCACAGTTCTGCAGAGTGAAAGCTGCAAACATTGTGTGGATCCGGTCCAGTCTAAAACGAGGCAATATGGCAAAATGGCAGATTTCATTTGGAGAGAGCAGCACCTTGTTTGGAGCAAAATATTCGCCAGTTGATGGACTTGGGCGTGCAAGATTATAACATTCTTCACGTTCTTAACGCGCTTTTTGACTGAACGGCAGACCTTTACTTTCTTTCTGCAAGGGGATCCAAGTAATTGAGCAGCTATAAAGTTGCCCCACAGTTACCCTAACAATGCCACTATAGTTTTCAATCACCAATCACAAGAGAGCTACAGTATATTCTAACCAGTAGCTTAAAGATATAATAAAGGAATGTAATACCGGCAGAAATTACAAATACAAATGTCACATAGCGCATGACGCATTTGTTTCTCAACATGACATATTACAAAAAGAAATGTAGTAGACAAAATGAAAAAGATATCAGAAATAACACTTCTTAACTTACAAGTTTTCGATTATAGGCAAGCTGACAGTTCCACTTTTCACAGCGCACGACTTAACCTTGATGCCCTTTTCATCTGAAAATATACGGCGACTTAAAACATAGATTTCAAAACTAATATCTTGAATAATCCTGTGATAAACCTAGTTAAAATATTTATTTACAATTCACCTTTCATCAGATACCTGACAAATCTTCTGACCTACATCTGCACAGCCAAGCCAGAAGTGACTCGAGTCGAGAACGTGACACCCATAGGCCAGTCAACGGCTCATTCGAAAGAGACGCATTTTTTGAAAAAATCTAGAACACACTTAGGCTTCAGGGATTCAAGTACATGATCACCTGGCAGCAACCTGCGGACGATCGTGTGTTTCCCCAGTGCTATGCCATAGTTTTTTCACCATAGTGCTGACCGCCGTCGTATATACGTGAAATATTCCTGAGCAGGACATAAAACACAAATCAGACAAATAAATGTATTATCCTCTAAGCCCTATGAGATCCAGAGTGGTGGCGTGTCAAAGTCTGCATTGGCAAGCCATCTGTGAGTCAGACCAACGTCGGACATGTTTTGAATTTGAAACTACGCGCCGGCAGTTCGAAACTTCGGCCAGGTTTTTATTTTTTTGTTTATTTTTTTCACCTTTTTTGTTTGATATTTCTTGGGGGGTTTTTCTCTTTTTTTTTAGAACCCTATCCAATGGATTTCGTGGTCAACATTCTTCCCTTCAAACAATCAGATTGTACTTTGTCTGAGGTGAGCATTAACAAAGTAATTACTGTCCGAAGATGCCGATTCTCACGCATGCTTCTGATGACTTTGAAATCTCATTGAAAGTTTCCGTGTACAGTAGGGCTGGGCTGTACGTATGGAGAGGTTAGAGCCTTCAGCTCTACCTGTTGTATGCAGGCTTAAATGATTTTTTGGCCAGTATCATTTAATCAGTTTAATATCTTTCAAAGCGATAAATATAGACATCTACTTACCGTCATCTGTGCCGTTCATTGTGACCCTAAGAACTAAATTGTCTCCAAAGGCTGCCTTAGTGACTGGGGCTTGGTTTGAATCCGACACTTCGATACTGTACACCATGTCATGACCAGAGATGGCTGTCTTGTCAACAGCGATTGGACTTCCACTGTTAAGAATAACATGTTCAGGAAAACGTTGAGCTTATACACTTTTAAGAGCGGTTTTAACAACGCTGAATGGCCCTTGTTTAGCTGATTTTTATCATAAGTGCTCAAACAGAATATACATCTATCAATATAGCGTTGGGATATGTGATATAAATTTTTTTACAAACACACACACATCTATCACCCACCTTTCCTTCTAAATTACTTTATTACCACGCCGCTTTATATCTACTAACTAGGCCGCATATAGAGTGACACAATAAGAACAACAATAAAAATGCCTTAAACGGCTCAAAAATATAGCCTATACATCAATAATTTGCAATATGAGGTTGTGTATTGCCAAACAATGCTTTGTGTTTTTTTTTTCACATCCATGCTGCTAAAGTGCATCCGCCACTGAAGTATCATGCCGAAAACACCAGACATGACACCCCATCCAGTCACATTATAATGACACCTGGCCAACCAGTCTTGTTTCCTTGCTTTAACCTTTCAGTGCTGAGCGCCACTACAGGCACTAATGGAAACCATTTTTAAGGACTTTCGTGTGACCTTACCCCGGTTTAATCCCAGGTCTCCCTTATCACTTCAACCACTAGCAAACGATTAAGTATAATATCCAATATATATATCTTTCCATTACCGTTAAACCATGCACATCACGGATGCCAACTTTCCCACCTGCAAACGTGTGTTGATTAAACATATGGAAACGTATTGATGATGCAAAGGTTGGACGAACTCTGATGAGCATCTGTGTATGTTAACCTAGCCATTTATGCAGTGGAATACGGATGAGATATCGATGAACTAGAAGTTTAGTGTATGCTGGTGCAGGTTATGTGTCATATTAAAGGAAACATGAAACGCTTTTTTTTAATACTTTTTATTACTGAGTATATAATATGGCCTAATATGCAGAAGTACAAAAATCTTCCTAACTTTTTTCTTAGGGCGTAAAATTGGAGAACTCAGCGGTCAGTCCGGAAATTAAGTAGCCTGCTGTGGTGACGTCAACGATGATAACTTTCAAAAGAACATTATTTGGCCAAAGGCACGCGTTCCCAATATACTCATCGATGACATCCGAGGGATTATTAAGAAATATAAAATGTGCCTCAAAAAATAATTTTTTTCTCCTCATTTTTTGGCATATCAGTCTTCATTTATATTAAAACAATACTCTGCGGTTATAGTACCTTTCACTTCTTATTCAACACATGTTTTACGAACAAATCACAAAAGCTTAAACAATTTATTTCTACAATAATGAAAATGATTAATCAAAAAGTAGCCTTAGGAATTGTCATATTCTGTTTGATTTCTGTAATGCTGTGTAACAGTGATATTAGTAAAACTTTTGTCGTTGTTTTTACGGGACGGCACAATGAATTTCTATTTCCAAATAAATTATTCCAATTCCAAATTGAAAATGACTTTTTGTTCTTTCCAATGTACTCAACTATGGAGTTAATTTAATAACTTTATATTTTCGACATCTTGAAAAGTTTCTGAAAATGCTCCCATATCAGAAATATTAAATCAGGATAGAGGGATTAGGTAGTTTTAGATTTTTCAGTTAACCAGTACAATTTAGTAAAAAATGCACATCATGCAAAATCAAACAAAAGAAATAGGCCTTTTCTCAACAACAACGCCCTATTGACAGAGCTGCTTCATCGCACCTACAAAATATTGGCCAACATGTATCTGTCAAAGAATAGAACTTCTCTTCTCTCAATTATTCATTCCAGACAATCAGTTAATGATATAGGCTAATAGAGGGAATACAGAGATAAAACCTTACAGTAGGCCGCCGTCAGGGATGAATGTTGTTACATTAACCGATCCTGCTATATACGAACACTTGAAAACAAACACCGGATCTGATTTCTGGTAGACCGAATCGTATTCTTGGAGGACAACTTGCATCGCATATTCCGGTTTTGCAGGGTCCTGGAAAACACACGAAGCTGTCTCAAAACACATCGATTAATATTATGTTTACATGAACCAGAGTATATTTTAAAAATTAGAAATGTTTCATATAAATTGTACATAGTAGGCATGTGTTGGTTTGGTTACTAATGTCTGCATTTCCCAGGTCTCATTGTTCGTGAATGCATGAGACCTTAGATGATAAAAAGTGGTGTACAATGCTCAATGAACACTTGTTGTATCGACTCCTTTTGAAATAAACTACACCTAATGAAATATTATTTCAGCAAGGGTTGTAATTTCAAGATTAATGTTTTAGTTTCAACAAATCATAATTGCTTTCATTAAGATGTCGTGCTGACCGCATGAATTCACTCTTAAATAGCTCACTGAGTACAGCTCCTGGTATGGACCAGATACATTGTTAGTACAACGGAGTAGTCTCCCTTCGTTGATTTTCTATAGACGCCGTCGAGTGATTTACCGGTAATTAAACATGACATTTACATAAATAGAGTTGCACTGATTTTGTCAAAACACTCACGCAGTACATATTTATACAATGCACTTTAAAACTTTCAACCAAAAGCGACTGCAACAACATCTGGGAAAAGTAATGTGATAAATTCTGTCATTTAACATGAACCAATATTTTTATAATGGTATAGATGCAAAGAAAACTTTCGAAATGGAGTTAACTTGCCAGTTGGTTGATGTCACAATTTGTACGAGCGTCAGAGATGGTAAACACTCCAGAATTTCCTGTGGCAGCACACGTGGCTTTGTTTCCAGGACTGGACATCTTAACGACCGGATTGGTGCCGGGGTCTGGGTTTGTATATTTCACACTGAGTGGTCCACCCACGTCTGTTCCGCAATCGACTTCAACTGAACATAAAACATTTACTATTGTAATATTAAAAATTGTTACAAATTGAACATCAGCTAGGGTCGCGAACTACATTTTATGTATCACATCACGGTTTTTTTTATTCGACATTATATACTATCTTTTTATTCATGAATTTCAGTTCAGGTCATGTTTCTATATCTGCTTTATTCTTAATTGTATTAGAAACAGAGAGGATCCAACAACAACAAAAACTGACAGGAGAGTAAGACTGCGTGAGCTGGTCTTGAGCTCAAAGCGACAGTATTGGTGAGAGTCTCCTGCGTCATTGCGCCCCGCTGGCACGCTACTCACCTCTTCCAGGGAGACCACTCATTTACGTTCGTGCTCGCGTTTAAAATCATGGTGTATAGCATGAGCGCTATATAAACCCCTAATCCGTGGCCTTTTGAGGCTAACATTGTTGAGGACGGCGTAAAACACCAAATAATTAATTTTTTTGTGTTTCGAATATAATGTGACTGCATGCAGCGACATCTTGTGGTCAGACCGGATGTTTTACTTACAGTCACTCTCAGTGGCCGTAATTGCTGCATACGTCCCCTGAAACAGTCAAAAAAGGACAAACATATTTATTTCATTTATTTAAATTTATTTAAAATTATTTTAGCTGTGTTTATTGTCTTGCTTAAAAAAAGAAACAGCATAAAAAGCTTGGGCAAGGGGGAGAAATGTAGAGATACATAACTGGTCAGAGAGAGCTAGTTGGAGACAAAAAGACGGGACGGAAGGAGGGAAAAAGCTAAAGGAGAGAGAGAGAGAGAGAGAGAGAGAGAGAGAGAGAGAGAGAGAGAGAGAGAGAGAGAGAGAGAGAGAGAGAGAGAGAGAATGGTTGTCGGATGGATAAGATAGAGAGACAGACAGTCGATACGTGATGTTGAACAAAGCCATAGGTCCACACAGGCCTTAATCTCTCACCTGACTTGCAATGTTCACAAAGAGGTAAAGAAACAGTACCAGTGTCATCTTGGTCATCTGCCCAAAGAAAACATGAAGGTTTATATAAATATATATATATATATAAACACATACGTATGCGGCTCAATTTAGGAGTGCGGGAAGCCATCCATAGTCCAGGTTCACAAAACATTATAAATCTGTTTTCTGTACAACCTTCTTCGTAAATTATGTCACCCTCTGGTGTTATAGATTATATCAGAAAGAAGTTGAACTGGATTACGGATATTTCTAGAGTGTAATCCCTAATAACGATAATTGTTCGTAGGAAGGCCTGTCAGCAATCTGCGGATGGTGGAGGGTTTTCCCTGTTCTCTGCCCAGTTTCCTCTCACCATAATGCCGATCGCCGTACGGAATAAAACACCAATCAAATAAATAAATAAATAAAATAAGGAAAATACTGTTACTTAAAAACCCGTACATCGGGAAAGTATAATCCTTAAAAACAATAATACTATATCTTAAAAATAAATTTTTAACCTCCTATTTTTGAGAGAGTCTAGAAGGTTGAGGTAATGTTGGTGATCTGGTGCCTGTCTCTGGTGTCACTTGTTACAAACCAGAGTGATCTTATCCATTTTCAACACTATATCTGAATCTGCGCAATATCTAGAGAGCGTAATCACCAATAACATATACCCTGAACCAGCTATAGAGCTGGGAAAACCTGCTGATTGCAAGGTACTGATCCCAAGCATGGTCAGACAGTCATATATACACCAAAAATATAACCATCTGTTTCCGTTGATCATATATTATTTATGGATTTGTACAGTTTGACATTTCTAACAATGAAAAAAGTGTTAATCTAAAATTATATATGCTTTCCATCCCACACCACTGCCTTAATGCGGGATATAACATTACTGAAGTTTTAAGAGGGTGTAATGAGCATAAACTAAATAGAGATCAGAATAAATGCGTACATATGAATTGATTGCTTATAAAAGATACGTCGTCATCAGTTAAAGAGGCCTTAGGACTACCGGTGTTTTTCGGCTGAAAATGTATATTCTCTGATCAAATCTGTGATCACCAAGAATAGTTCAAATTATATTGTCTTTCTGTAACTCGCTTAGCGTTAGGCTATTCCGTGTTGTGTTGAAGTGACTTTAATCGGTAATAAATTTTACGAATCTTAATTACCAATTTTAAACGAGACTGATATTTTATGAACGGTAATTATCTGGACTAGTCCAAATTAAAAGCAAGCATTTGATTGGATTTGTGCTGATTCATTTTTTGTCATTAATATCTGGTGTAGTTTCTTAAGGTAAAATATTTATAATTAAAAAATACAGAAGTTTATAATGATTTTTTGGGTGCTTAACACTCTACAAAAATAGACCGACTAGTAAAGAGAAAGAAAAAAACTTTCCTTTCAGAGATAGATCTGAATACAGTAAAATTAAACCACTGATTAAGAAATAGATACAACCAAACGGGTAAGCAAAGAGTTTTACCTAATGTAAAACTGGCCACTTACAGTTTCTGGATGAACGCTCACTTTCCTCCTTCACCAGAAAATTCACAGTGGGCGAGGTTTGTTTTCTGTTTGTTCTTTTATAGTCCCAATCCAGTTCTTAGATCATATATGACTTTGTCTGGGCACTACTTTCCTTCATTTAAGCTGTAATACTTTATTATTGATCATGTTGAGAGAACGTGTCAGAATGAAGATATAAAGATTCCTAAGTTTCAGGTATCTAATTCTAGACGTTAATATTATATTCAGGTGCAAAGCTGTATGCTATTTGTGCACTGACCAAAGTTGATTCCTTATTGTGTGCTTTTTTTTTTAACTTAAAGCAATAAAAACGGGGCAAAAATAAGCTTGATGCCGCAAAATTAGAAGGTCTGGTAGACCGTATGTAAACGATACAACGGCTGGGTGTGTCCGAAATATCTATAGTCGCAGAGCTCCATGTATATATGCCACTCACGGAGCAAACATGATCTTCTCACCTTGACTTCATCTTACGTTTTTCATGATAAGAACATGATCGAAGTACTGCGTTTTAACCTACTTACTAGATATATGACTTTGACAAATGCCCCGAGTTTCACATTCAATAGAGAACAAGAACTGGTTGACTGCTTTTATTTGGTGACATCATATTTCGTTAAGTATACTTTGTTGGAGTGGAGTGTCAGTGGAGCCTTTGCGACTGCGTGGTTAACATGCTAGAGCAACACCGTGACTCTGAAGCCTCTCACCAATGCGGTCGCTGTGAGTTTAAGTCCAGCTCATGTTCATCATACCTGAGAAAGTCTGCTACTAGCCTGTGGATGAGAGCGGATTATAGTTTTGAGTATATGGCGCAAAACACCAGTCAAATAAATAAATAAACGCCAGTGAAATAATTAAATAACAAATCTCCCTATACTGTAAATAATTAAGCATCCTGGGGTAGCCGCAGTCTTTGCATACCAACAGCATGGGTGAGAAATAAATGTTATGATCAAAGACAATCACGCAACTGTCAATGACCAATGCAATTGTGAATTCGCATAAAATTATTGCAGAACATAGAAAATACGCTACAAAGAAGGGACAATGGCAAGAAAATGAACGACTTATTTAATGGCAGAGAACAATGTGATTGGGTTTGAATCAGGTGAAATGGAAGCTGCTCACTGTGATGGCGACATTGCCGAGGACTTGATAACCTACGAAGCAGATTAAAGCAGGCTTACGACTGTTACTCTGGGTACCATGACTTTCTGGGTGACAGTTGCCATGAGGCTAGATTTGACGACAGTGAGGAATCCTAAACTTGAGTTTTTGGCAAAAAATTCATATTCTCTTATAATTTCTTGGTTTTACCAAGAATAGCTCCGTTTATTGCCTTTTTAAGGTATCAGACTCGTTGCTGTGTTATTTATAGTGTTAAACTGAGTATCAGATTCATTACTGTACTATTTATAGTGTTAAAATGATTTTAAAGTTAAAAAAACCTATAATGCCTCCTGCTGATTAAGGAGGCATTATTAATTAATTTTATTTAATTAATTTTAAGGAAGTTTATTACCAATTTTGAACACTAACACGTGCAAAGACGAAGCTGATATTTTGTAAAAGGTAATTATTTGGGCTAAAATAATGGCAAAAATACCACTCGTTTTGTACTGTCCAATCTGATTGCCGAAAATCTCAAGTATAGCTTATTTTATCATGGTGTAAGTCCTTTCTTACAATGTTGAAGGAGAAAACACTTAGTGCTGACGGTACATCTAAACTGTGCATATATCTGTGCAAGTATGACCAAGGCCTCCTCTTCTGTAAATTATAAATTATCGGTATTTGGATAGTAAAATGCCAAAGGCTCTTGCGTATGGCATGTACATATCCTGTGTAAAATGTGATGACTTCAATCTACGTTAAAGGCTATTGCTTTAAAAGCTAATGTGTCAAGGATACGCCAAATCCTTTCACTCCAAGTTTCTAAAATTTTAAGGTGAGTAAAATGGGCAAATAGGGACACAGCGTTCAGGATCTCTGGCAATCTGTTATAGTTGTGTAGGTCTATAATTCCGCTCGTACGTGGGGAGGTCTTGTGGCAGCTTGCGGATGGTCGTGGGTTTCCCCCAGGCCCTGTCCGGTTTCCACTAACCATAATGCTGGCCGCCGTCGTATAAGTGAAACATTCTTGAGTACGGCTTAAAACACCAATCAAATAAATAAATAAATAAATAAATAAATAAATAAATAAATAAATAAATAAATATAATTCTGTGGCTGTATACGCACTGATGTTTAAAGCTTACGTTAGGACTAAACTTTTATGGCGGTTGCATTCAAACCGCGACTCAGATACCTGTATTTGTATTCGACCTGTACATAAGCGACGGTAACCAACTTTATCTGCTACCGGTATTGATGTGTTGTTTCTTACGTATTCCTTGGGAAACTTGTGTTTAGCATTGGTTTGGAAAGGAGCCTTGTGATGATCGACTTGAAAGACCCCGTTACAGTCTACGAAAGGTATACGAATGTTGGACCTGCACCTTAGATTTAGACCGTGACCTGTTATGGACATTTCGAAAAATACCAAAACATTCAGATTCGATGAAAACAGATAGATCTTCTCTCAGCACAAAACAGATCTCCTACCTTGTTAGAGAAAAACTTATGTTCCAGAATGGAGTCGTTTACGGGGTTTAATAACATAAAGTTTAACAGAAATCGAACTTGGAGAAAAAGCTGTTTTGTTTTATGACTTCGTATTTTGCAGGTTGAGAGTACTGAGTGTAACAAAACACATAACTGATTCTGTCTTATTGAGAATTTAGTAAGTTACGAATGAAGAGATATTAAATTCATATCAGCTCCTAGATCAGTTATGATGAAATCCATTTTCAATCCATGCATCGATGATGTTCTGACCTGTTCAGGATTTCATAAGCATGGCTCCATCTAAACATGTATGTTTACCAAATCGCCAGCAATAGACGGTTAACATGTATTGCTGGCGATTTGGTGCCTGACTCTGAGGTCGCTGGTTCGAAACCCACAGCGGTCTCAGCCAATTTTCAGCACTAGAATCTGGACTATATTCAGAAAGTATAATCCCTATTAACGATAATACTGTTCCTTCTATGAACAGTTGCAATCAAAGCACGACTGAGATACCTGTATCTGTATTAAATGTGTACAGTATTAATGAAGTACCACTTTGATATTTGAATGGGAAACTCCCAAAACTCTGTACCGCCTGTATCAAGACGGTCCAATGCTGTAAACTCACTAATTCTTTCCTTTATTACGTCACAATTATCGATGTATTTGTGCTCAAAAAACATAACTGAAGTGCACACAATGCAGCGTCACAGAAGAAAATGATGCGTTCTACCGTCATTTGGAACTTCTGTGTAGCTTGTCCTCGAGTCTCCCATTAGATGTCATGCCTAGAATATCGACTGTCTTCCCTACGTCAATGAAAACTGATAACTATGTCTCTTTTACATGCTATCAGCTTTAATTACTCTTTATATATCAATTGTAATATGTTCTTCTTGGAGCTGTTGTTTTTTGCTGTTTTCGAAACATAGATCTATCTTGTGATTATGGACATGAACTGTTCCAAACTGTATCACGTTAAAAGAAAAGGCAACAATAGACCAAATATATATATAGGTCTATATGTATCCATAAAGAGTCACATTTAAACTACAAAAACATCACTTTTTATTTTTGTGATGTAGAATAAGTGAGATATCGCAGTTCAAAGCAACCAAAAACGCCCAAATAGGGAAAATCGAACGGGCCGTCTGTATGGAAGACTAAGGATGAGAAGCAACTGGTTTGTTTAACTCTTAAATCAGCGACATGCCTTACACATGATCAAACAAAGAAACACGGAGACACTTGCATAAGTTCAATGCATATATTTGAACAAAATAGACAAAGTGAGAAACTGCATTAGGCAGAATCCGCCGATGGTGTTTATTCCCCAACTGCCTGTAAATGTGTAGTTTCTCAGGGCGGACGGATTGACAGTAACGTCCGTGATGCCGAACTGATGATATATGTTTCACTCCTCGGGAAATATACACAAAGTCACTTTCAGAGTAAACTGAAATGAAATGTACGTAATCTCACAAAGAGACAATGAACGATACAAGCTCCAAAATAACGTCTCAAAAAAGGAGCAAGGGGCAATCGTAAAAGCTCACAAAGTGCTCTGTCCAGAAAATGAGGTACAAAAGACGAATCTTGAATGGCTTGAAAGCCGATAACTCCAAACCCAGCAAAATCCTTTACAGTGAATGATAGTAGATATGAATGCTCTGAAATGGACTTGAGAAAATTACTGCTTTCAAGCGGACTTGATTAAATAGCTGCCAGCTTCACAACTCCGTCGCTCATATTTACAGACTAACGTAAAAGAAAATTCTGGATGGTTTAATCGTCAACATATTTACTACACCGATGCATATTTCCAGAATATATACCCTGTGTACAATGACACTAAACTCATGAACACCAAGGCATCGAGAACGCTTATCATACACAGAGGTGAAAATGCAGGTTAGACACTGTCAAATAAAAAAATATAATACAATGTTTAAAGACGGGGTTCGTAACACCGGCATGTTCTCAATTTTCACCAATCATGGGTGAGATGTTTCGACTATCCGAGGCGTCAGTTCCACTGTGACGTCAATCGTTCCTTGTTCACAAGTTTGCATGTAGAAGTAGTGTTAAATATGTTGTTTTCCGTCTGATTACAAGACAGTTCTAATATACTTTATAGTCATTTTCAACGATAAAGTGGTAGTGGAATACGTCTGGCGTTATTCCCCAAATTTCTCAACCTGGAGGGCACAACGTGTGGCCTTCGCTTGAAATAATAAGGTGGATCGTACTTCGCACGACGGATGACGGGACATCATCGTCTTTGGCGTCTCTAAACTGGCGTATCCAATGACCTCGTATAAATTCCAGATTAAAAGGTGATTTATAGAGTTACCAAACACGTAATAAAAATGCCTATGCTCGTTTAGGTCTGTGTGCATGAACACCTCTTCTGAACTAACTTTGGTTATATTTTTTGTTGTCTTTACTTTTAACGTTTTACCGTAATAGAGGTCCTCCACTGTTAGCCCGACAGCACGACGTAATGACCTAGAAGCGTCCCACCAAGGCTGTCGCTGTGAGTTCAAGTCCAGCTCATGCCGGCTTCCTCTCCGGTCGTACGTGAGAAGGTCTTCCAGCAACCTGCAGATGATCGTGGGTTTTCGTCGGGCTCTGTCCAGTTTCCCTCATCATAATGCTGGTCGCCGTCGTATAAGTGAAATATTCTTGAGCACGGTGGAAAACACCAATCAAATAAATAAATACATAAATTTAACGTTATAAATAGTACAGGTACGGCTCTGATATTTTCTGAAAGGTATTAACTGGAGCTAATTCTTGTTAATTCGAGAAAATTTGATTTGGTTAGCTAATATGGATGTTTTGCCGAAAATCTCCAGCATAAGCCTCGATAAGGTTACCATGTTTGTGTGTTTGTTGGTTTGATTAGGGTTTAACACCGCATTCAACATTGCTTCGGTCATATCAAGACGGTGTCTCCCTAAATATAGAATGCCTATGCCGTCATATTTATAGCGAGACGGCATACCGAAGACATCAGGCGCGACGAATCATCCAGTCACATTTTCCTTACAACGGGGCGACTAGTACTTGACCTATCACTGATACACTGGACGCCAAACGAGGTAGTGCCAAATCTTAGGTATGACTCGTTTCGGGGCTGAACTCCACATCTTACTGTTTACGAGCCAGACGCTCTGTCCAATTTGCGCCACTGCCGTCGGTTACCAGTCAAGATATGCATTAACACTGATGTTAAATAGAATATGAGGATTCGTAATTATAGCTAGTTTGTTGTCTGGCATTCGGAAAAAGGTTCCATTCTTGACAAGTTCGTTGTTCAACGCTGATAGGGAGAGGATGTTTTATATACAACGAATAAAACAGATGTTGTCGTGAATGATATCTATTATACTCAAGTGTTCAAACCCATGTGTAAGATAAGTCACTTGCTGAATATGTGGACTAATTGGACAACGTTTAATATCTCCACGAGAAAACCCCTGAAATGTGAACCTATCCACAGAGCCCGGACATTATTTCTTAAAATGTTTGCAAATTTACGGATAATATATTCCATGAAAACCGTGACCTCTGCATGTGTGCATTCATGGATAGGGCCTACATATCCTGGAAAATTAATGTTCGCCTGTTTCACTTTCGCTTTCTTTATTTTCTTTTTTCAACTTTCGTTTAGCCTCATGAACAAGCGTAAAATGACATCAGTTCAGGAAGAAAATAAATTTTATTTCTTCAAACGACTGAATATCATCTCTACTGTGTTATTGAGTTACATATGATTGCGGTCTTCTTTCGCGTCAGCGGTTCTTTGCCACATCATCAAGATTTACGCGCCTTGCTTCTGAACCTCGCGTCGCCTGGTGGTAAACATAAAAACAACTGTGACCATGGCAACGATAAGCAGCACCGAGAGGACAGCCACTGTGACGATGAAACCGAGGCTCTGCATACACGTCATGGAATTTGAGTCTTGCTGGCCCGTTTGACCTAAGAAACACAAAAATCACGATTTACAGCAATATGTATACTAAACTAAGAAAATAAAACATAGGCTTGACAAGAGGAAATGACCAAATAATAAGAAGGGCATGGATATATATTTTACTGGAAAGATCTGTAAGTTGTTTAATCCGGTTAAATACAGTACTATTTCAATTGTATGAATTGTATGAACACTATAAACTTACTTCCGGAAATGGGCACACCGATGGGTAGGACCTGGATTTGGGTCGCCATTTTCAGACTTTTGTCTTGAGTGGGTTCGTCGCCAGCAGCTCGCCTTTTTCTCTTTCCCGCTGGTGTTGCTGGACAGTTCAGCTGAATAATTACAAAAAACAAAATGTAAATTTTTGGGGTAGCTTTTATTTTTCTTGCGTCTACGTTTCATTTTTTTTTTGGCGAAGCATTTATTATAATTGAAAAATATGATAACTTTTTGTCGAACCGAACCTTATCCTGAGCAAATACTCAATACATATAAATTAAATATTATATAATATAAAATATATAAAATTGGTTTCTTTGAAAACATGGAACCGTATTGGTCGGCTTTTGCTTTGCCGTTAAGGGAGGGTCAGGACAAGTAATCTTCAATGGACACCTTGTAACGGATGTGTATGATATTCGTTGTTCCAGAACTTACCCCATCGCATGGTGATGGACAAACTTTGACCACGCATTCAAACGACAGGAGTGTGCTCTGTGACCCTTCCAGCCCGAACACAGTGATAGGAAAGGTCGCTCTAGTTTTGGAGGATACGAATCCACCCAGCTGAAACACTAAAGCCTTGTCCGGCACCACACAGCTACATACAGAAACACGAGAATATCCCAAGATATTAGGATTAAAAAGATAATTATTTCACCTTTTAATGGGTGAGTGGGAGATGTGGGGGATTCTTGGGAGTTTATTTTCTTGCCAGTTTGACCTGATAAATAGTTAATTGGTGAACTGTTTCCGAATATGTAAATGGCTGCAGCAATTAAGGAGAGTTAAAACAGAGCAGATTTCACCAGGCTTGTGTTGACTTAAGTTTTAAGTTAAGTGTTATTTTTGGACTTCACTAATTAAAATTGGATGAGCTTTACAACCATTAAGATAAGACAAAGTTGTCATTATTTTAACTTTTAAAACTTTATTTTTTGACCAAGTAAAAAATCGCAGCCATGGCAGCTGACTTCATAGAAAGGAACTCGGGGCATAACTGTGTTCAGCCAATGAATTGACGGAAAATAATTTAGTGGAAATCATTTGTAACAATCATGAGCTGTATTAATTTTAATTTTGCATCTAAATTAATTAAATGTATATATGCCAACTCAAAAATGTTTGCTTTAGACCAAGCCGTGCGGTATATTATGGGGAAATCGGGTAGAAACCGGAAGTCGCTTCTGGCAAAATAATCATTTATGCAAAGAAATACGTAAAACCAAACGGAAGTAGAGGGAGCTACGTCACCAGTCTAGGTCGTATTTCAGGAAGGTCCTTAGACGCCATGACCAGCATGTGTCCTTGGATTCCGCAAAGCAAATTTTAACTTAAGTCAGAATTTAAAGTTGGATTTAAACGTTGTCTGTGGAATCTTGTAATTAAAATTTTGAAAACGGAAAAAATGTTACGTGATGACAAATATGCCACAATCTGAACTTCTTGACGTATAAACTATGAATCTACTTCGAAATGTCTGTCATTATCAGTTATCTGTACACAACAACTTTATTTACAAAACAAAGCCGCTACTCACAAGTTCTCAATGATCGGCAATCTGGCAGTTCCACTAATTACCGTACAAGACTCAACCTGCACCCCCTGTTCGTCTGAAAACAAAATAAGTATTCTCTGACATCGTCCATATAGAATCTTTGTTATATATATGGAATACACATGAATGTCCATATTCTGGGGATAATATGTTTTACATCATATGCATACCTTCAACACAGAAAACTGAGGAAGGTTTGTAGCTGACCGGTACATCTGGTATCCCCTTCATGCTGAACGTTAAGCGAGGAAGCTCCAGCTTCCTGTTTTAAAGTCTTAGGTATGACTCGACCCAGGATTGACCCTGAATCTACCGCTCCCGAAGCGGACGTTCTACCAACTGTGCTACCGGGGCCGTTGGAATATTTGAGGAACAGCATATTGACCTTAACGGTGTCTGGTAATTTGTAGGGACAAGGTGTCCTTGAGAAACTGGAGAAACGGTATAGTAATAAAAAGACGGTGTGGGGATAATATGTCTGGGTATAGTGTCATGCTAATTGTTGTCTTAATCCTGTGACAGAATGTAATGGAAATGACAGATACGGTCTCAAATTTATAATGAAATATTACCACCATTGCCTGCAGAAAAATTGTGGTGCAACAGCTTACTTAAAAGTGTGGTTTCAGGATAAATGGGTACGACCGTATGCTCTTTATTTTTGGCAGGTCCAGTAAATGAACAACATGTTCAAACTTTACCAGCATCTGTGGCGTCCATAGAGACTTCCAGGAAAACGGATTCTCCGAACTTTGCCGTGTCGGTTGGAGTTTGAGTGTTGTCCAAGATTTTCAGACTGTACGCCATATCGGGAGCGCCGGTTGTTTCCAGTGTAACTACAGATGGCAGGCCGCTTAAAGCATGAAAAAAGGTAAATCCGTAAATATTGTTGTCAATATATTTGAATAACATTAACAAGCTAAACAATTTACAATCCATAAGACGTCAATACGCAATGATGACAAAATATAAACCAGGGATATATGTGACAATTTCAGTGAATAAATGCTTTACTATATATGCACTTAAAAGCATTGTGAATTTCTTTTGTACATGTGGATAGAAGCGATCTATGGTGACCGAGGATAGCTGTGTGAATAGAGAAATAGCATCATTTTTGTTTATTTGAAGCCACTATTCTCAAACGACGTATAACACAAACCACCAAGGAACTAAGAAAGCATATAAAGTATGAAAATAGGAATCATGCAAAGAAAAGCAGTCAAGAGTTTTCAGTATTGTAGGAAAGAAGCAAGATATGTTTTAGGCGACTGAGTGAAATAAGTATTCAAATTGTAAATCATACTAGAATATCAGTTGTCGGTAATAAAATATGTATCTCAGTTGCGCTTTGATCGCAACTATTCAGATATCCAACGTGGCGATCTAATCCAACATGATGAATTTACGGACCCGTTACGTTACAAGGCATATACTTACATGCTTCCCGTGCCATTTATAACAGAGGATACGGATACGTTATTAACACTGTAGGCGCATTTGAACAGAAAAGTCGGGTCAGTCTGTAGATAAAGGTCAGCAACTTCTTGCAACGTCACTTGAAACCAGAATTCTGGTTTGGTAGAATCCTAAAATAACAAATTAGCAGGATTTAGGTTATAAGTGTCTTGAAAATGATGTGAAGGCCGCGAACATTATCGTGGGAAGAAACAGAGTAGAGCCCGAAGGAAACCCACGACCATGAGCTAGACTTGAACTCACAGCGACCACATTGGTGAGGGATTGGTGGGTCATTGCACGGCGCTGGGACGCTAACGTCCTTGTCCTCAAAGGCCCCATTTATGAACTGTTGTTTAATTGCTGACAATAACTGTCGAATATAATTTCCATGGTACTGCAAAAGGCTAATACTTAACTACCAGTCCTAGTGACTTTATTCCACCATTTTATTTCCACATTCATGCATTTGCATACTTCATTCTTTGATTGGTGAATAAAATAATATCAATAACAAATGCCACCTTTATCTCGCACATCTCAAGGATCATCGCCAAGCATCAAGAATTTATACCGTTTGGATAATTCCAAACACCCGCTAATTTATTTATTTATTTACTTTACTTTACTTTACTTTGGTGTTTTACGCCGTGCTCAAAAATATTTCACTTATACCACGGCGGCCAGAATTATGGTAGGAGGAAACCGGGCAGAGCACGGGAGAAACCCAAGACTATCCACAGGTTGCTGGTAGACCTTCCCACTTATGGCCGGATCACCCACTAAGTGGCACACACAATCATTAAGTTGGATTCAAACACATGGTCACTGTTCTAGTGCCTTCTCTCAGGAGATTTGTCTGTCTGTCTGTCTGTCTATCTGTCAGCAACTTTACGGAAAATACATGCAAGCATTCGGATAAGATATCAATAATTCCATTTAATTTTGGTGGCAATTGGTCTATCCATGTATATCTCTCCTTTGTATCATATACATGTTTCTATGGCCTATTTCTTTTAGAGAGTCGCCTATGTTCAGCTGTCTGTAAAATCAGTCATATTCGCTACCAAAATTGCCTTTACCAGTGACACGCAACAACCCAAGCTCTACACACTATGTGGAACGTCCATATTATTGCAAGAAAAATGCAGTTAGAATACTTTTTCTAATTCCTAATGTTGAACTCCATAAGCTTAGTTTCAACACTAAGAACCCATTGCCTCGGGTGACCTCATAATTGTTCAAAAGCAAGCTGCATGCTGGAAAATTGGCGTGGGAATAATTTGTTTCACTATGCCTGCACCAACAAGCCGTTAGAACACGCAGTAACAAAGACTACATTATTGTCTCTGCCAATAGAGCACATGTCTTTAATTTCCTAACATCCATCTCTAAATCCACACCGCCGTGAGATCATATAATACAAGGGATAATATAAAATTCATTTATTAAGGTTATATCATACTAAAACGTCCCCTGGACTCTGCCCAGTTTCCTCCCACCATAATGCTGGCTGCCGTCGTATAAGTGAAATATTCTTGAGTACGGCGTAAAACACCAAGCAAATAAATAAATAAACACCACAACGTGTAAACAATTTCAAATATGGCAGTCATTGACAGGGTTTACAGTTAAATCGACAGCAATTTGGGTTACTGGTGTCGCCCTCCGTCAAAACATGTTCAACTCCGAGTCAACTCAACTCTTTTTTTTAAAAGAATTATGACGTCACCCGAGACAATGGGTTCTTGCCGTCGAAACCGAGCTTATGGACTTAGAAAAGTGTCCTGACTTCATTTTACTTGCAATAATATATGCTTCCAACATATCCATGTGTAGAGCTTGTGTTCTGAAATGTCACTGACTAAAGGCAACTTTGGTAGCGAGTTCATGACTGATTTTGCAGGGAGCTGAACATAGGCGACTCCTTAAAAGAAACAGACTATAGTACTTCTTTACTTACCGGCTGAGTGATATCGCAATTGTTGCGGACATTGGCGATGGTAAACACACCATTAGATTCAGTGCCCACACACGTAGCTTTGTTTTTAGGTGAAGTCATCTTTGAAACCTTGTTTGTTGCGGGGTTCTTGTTGGTATAGGTAACACTGAGGTGCCCGAGAGAATCCTTGCCACAGTCCACCACAACTGACATAAAAACAAGGAAATTAAGAAAACTTATATCCAAGCTAAATATGCAAATGCTATACGTAAATCAAGCTGTATTTTTTTTAAAGCTTGAATTGACAAAATGAATTTGCACACAAATTTTCGAAGATATAGCACGCAATTATGACACTGACAAAGAAGGCAAACACTACTTCACGCAGCCAGTGTTCATATACTGATGATAATATCCAAATTACGAGACAGATTATGACCAATGTTGGTCTCTTAAGATTGAAGGCTAAATTTAATTGCAATCTGCTCTGTAGATAAGGGGTAAATATTTTAATGTGACAAATTGCCCAAATATAGTTTCTGTCTCGTTGTTTTCTAGATTGATTGTTGGCAGAAGGGATAAACATTGGCAATTATTGGTTATCCTATATTGCTGTTAACTCTATTTCCGTGGGGTGTCATGTCTGATTTTTTCGGAATGGCGTTTCAGTGAGGCTGCACTGTGATAAGTATACTGTTGCCTGCAGTGAAATCGCTCTTTTGTAAAGGTTCAATAAATTTCCTAAGTATCATGATCGACAATAAAAAACTACTAAATTATTTACTTTCCCCTATAAAGTGACGGTCATGTTGGGGGAGGGGGGGGGATGTGAATCGTAGCATCTTGTCAGGTTGATACGAGAGTTTCAGGATTCTATACTACGACATCATGATGAAGTCCATCTATGCCGTGACGGTTGATCAATGTTTCACGTTTATATAAAATATATAACTTTATTTTCTAACATATATTAGTTTAGAGAATTTTTAGGTTATTCAACAAATAAAATTCATTCTCTGAGGATATTTTTAAACATTGTATATATAGCCATCCGTGTTAAGATACTTATGGGACGCTGGTCAAGTGATAGCCGTCCACCGGGACGACCCGTTATGTAGCCTATACAGCTAGATCCACGAGTGTCACAATGGTAAAAGAGTGCATCATATTATAAGGTTTATAAGAAGGAGCATGACATTTACTCACAGTCATCTTCAGTGGCGATTATAGCAGTGTAAACCCTCTGAAATGGAAATAACACTCAAATTTGTATATATATACACATGCATATATGAGGGCCACATGTAGAAATATATAAGTGGGGAAGTATTTCGTCGTATAGGAAAGAGAGAGTGCTCGGTATGTGTCCAAGTACTAAGCTGTTCTGCACTATTTTGCGTCGTCAATTTGTCAGGAAATCAGCTTGTTTACAGGAGCCAAATAATACTGCAGAAATGCAAACTTTAGCAAAGCATAGAGAAACTGTAAATCGCTTTGTGTTTATTTTGATTGGTATTTTACGCTGTACTCAAAAATATTTCGCTCATAAGACGTCGGCCAGCATTATGATCGGAAACCGGGAAGAGCCCATGGAAAACCAACGACCATCCACAGGTTATTCACAGACCTTCATACGTACAGTCGGAGAGGAAGCCAATATGTAATAGCTTTGTTAGACTGATGATCGTTTCCGTCAGTCATTGTTAGGGTGACTCCGCAGCAATCTTAAGCAGAGCTTTGTATTTTAGTTTATTTCTTGCTATGAATAACGATCAAGTAGGTTTACCGACGAATAAGATACACGTCATTTTCTCAATAGGCAACACAGAATAAATAAAGGTCGTTGTCTAAGTAGGCAACACAGAATAAATAAATACATAAATTTGTTTTACACAAAAAACATGGTGCACAGTTCATAAAATTTTAATTTTACTTCACAAAACACAAAGTAAATTGAAAATGAAGCCTGTTGTAAATTAGTAAGTTATTACCGGGGAATACTAATTATATATCGACACTTACCGAGATAAGGACACCTACAAGCACGCAGGATAAGAGGAAACTTTTCATGATGATGCCTGGTGTAAAAATAAAGTCTGTCAAAACCTTACAGCATATAATACTTGATCAATACCATAAACTTATTTATCTGTTTGATTGGTGTTTTACACTGTACTCAAGAATATTTCACTTATACGACGACGGCCAGTATTATGGTGGGAGTAGACCGGGCAGATCCCAGGGGAAACCCAAGACCATCCGCAGGTTGCTGGAAGACCTTCCCACGTACCAATACCATAAAGGTGGCTTCATTAAAATATATGCGAGGAAGCCATGCGTTTAGGAGAAATTTATTTATAGAAATACATGCAGTAGCAATGTGCTTGCTTGATCAAGACCGATGAGACATGTGTGCAAAAATGAATAATAATTGTCTTCGGTAAATGAAAACTATCGTCCACTTCATTAATAATTTTGGGGCCTCCGTGGCTCAGTCGGTTAGCGCGCTAGCGCAGCGTAATGACCCAGGAGCCTCTCACCAATGCGGTCGCTGTGAGTTCAAGTCCAGCTCATGCTGGCTTCCTCTCCGGCCGTAAGTGGGAAGGTCTGTCAACAACCTGCGGATGGTCGTGGGTTTCCCCCGGGCTGTGCCCGGTTTCCACCCACCATAATGCTGGCCGCCATCGTATAAGTGAAATATTCTTGAGTACGGTGTACAACACCAATCAAAAAAAAAATCATTAATAATTTTAATCAACTACTTTTCCCCACAAAATTATATTGTAAATTATTCAAGGGACCTCAGTGGCTCAGCGCTAGCGGTCGCTCTATGTTCAAGTTCATGGTCATGCTGGCTTCCTCTCCGGCTGTACGGGAAGGAGTCAAGTTATTTTCGCGATTTCTTTTGTGCACCTATTATACTTTGACACAAATCCCTCCTTCATGGGTAGCAGTATTATGGTATGCTGAAGTCGTGAGCCTCACCTATATATTACTAATCCTATCGTTATGCTGGATTAACTGGATTATTCAACCAACTTTTATGACGTAAAAATCCGTCCATGCATTCTCAACATACTTAAGTAAAGACAACATACTTGATGACAAAGCTTTGTATATCCAATTTGTTTCCTTTCTTTCTCTTTTCTTACGTTTTTTTTTCAATTTGACTGTGTAACGATATCTTAAGATAATACAAAAGACGGCAGCGTATAGAGACTGAAACGATGATAGACTGCAGGGTAGAAAGTCACACAAAAGACATTTCAAAGACATGTGGTTTGTCCCGGTGATCTCCTACAATCGACAATGAAGAAGCACATTTGCGGTTTCTACGCGTGAGGCGTCGTTACGTGATTCCATATAATACATCTCAAAATTACCAACCCCCTCCCAAGACAGTGTTAATCTTTGAAGCGAGACAGTAAACATGGCGCACAGATTGTCCAATACACCGCTATACTATAGATTAGGCACAGTTGCCTGATAAAAAAAAAAAACCTTTCAAATCACAGTCCCACGTATTACGTTGCAGATCATCATTTACGTCTGATTACCTTTTTGAACTTAATTTGAGTCTACATTTGCTCTGGTAGTCGTGTTTGGGTTTCATGCTTTCTATTTTGAGTGGAAAGAAATCGCTTAAAACGATTCCGTTAAAGACTTTCCAGTCATGACATCTTCCACTACTATAATTGCCATGCATATAGCATACTGAATTCTATATAGCTATGCAATTTTTCTTTTCAATTTTTCAAATAGTCCACATGCAAGTTTACATAAAGGTTGCATGGTACACAGCTGGGCTTTTGCTCTTTACGGATAATGGATGAACATTCCGCAATCCCTTCTTGAATGCTTCCTGTGAAAGCACAATTGTTTTTATATTTGCATAGCGCATACATGCCGGTCTTTTCCAATCAATAAAAGTAAATCAAGTTATTTTACACATCTCGGGTCTTTGCTGGAGAATTTAATGTCAGTAGAATAATTTAATTTCACCTTTCCATGTATGACTACAAGCCCAAACTGTAAGGCGACGTTTGTCGGCAAAGTCTTATACGGGAGTTAAGTGGTGAGAGCTGGTGTTAGGATAAGATTTTCTATGTATGTACATCCTGTTCTCAAAACTTCAAAATCCTAGTATTAACATGAATCATATTAACATGAACCATATACCTGTAAGGTTAAATTTTATTCTGATTGGAGTTTAACGGTGTACCTATGAATTTATCAATTACAAGACAGGCTCACAGATTTATTAGTGACCTGATAATACTGACAAGACCGTCTCGCCATGTATTTAGTTCGTACATGTACATGACGCTGTAAATTTGCTTTGGTGTGTCAAAGGTTAGCTGGAATAAAGCAATATGATCTGCAGGCTTAAGACACCGATTTCATGTAAAAGTCCTAGAGTCAAGCCAAAGCTCAGATATTTTTGTGGAGCATGAACTTTCAAAATTTGGTAGTCCTTGAACATTATTTTAATACAATAGGGTTCAAAATTTAATTCTTTGCTCTAATGACTAAGTAATTTGAATTTTCTTATTTGTAACTTAAGGCATTTAAGGTTAATGGAACTGATCTTAAACAAGAACCAACCAAACCGACATTAATTTTGGCGTAATTTAATGTATTTAATCCTTTACTATATCTTAAAATTGCTTACAATTTTAAAAATTAATTGCAATGAAATTCAAAAGTTAAACCACTATCAACACTGGGCCTATGGAATTGTTCCCCGCAATAAATCCAGATAATTTGCCCAAAATAGTTTAACTGTCACCTTGAATGGTTTTTGCCCGAAAGTTAAAATCTAAAAACTCAGTTAGACCACAGTATTATTCAAATATATACTAAATATGCCAAACGATATAGGGACATATAAGCCCAGGCTTGCATAATAACAGTCGCAATGAAGAATAGTATACACATGCAAGCATAGATAGTGTAGACTCACCGTGTGTTGACTTTTCCCAGACAAACTCTCCTGCTTAGAGTGGTCGAAGGGTTGATCCGGGTGCGTTTTTATAGAAGTCTCTCCAGGCCATTTTAGATCTCTGTTTTGTTTTGCCCGGCTCCACCCTATCCGTAACTAGGAGTCATTGTGAGGCCACGTCAATAGATAACGTTACTTCAGTAGGACTTTCGTGGCGAATAATTTCGTATACTGATGTTAGGCTGGACCCTATTGTCCACACCTTTGTTCCGTGTCAAACACTTATGACTATGTACTTTCATCAAAATGTAAACAAAATTATTTCCGACTTTGGAATGCGTTCTGAAGCAATCCTGTCTTTTTTTTTCTTTCCTTTCTTCTTTAATCCGACACTGAAAAAGGGTTTACAAAACATCAGTGGACATATCTGGTGATCTAGAAACATGGACCCTACACAGGCATTGTCTGTTTCATTTGCTTATTACGCAAACGAAATTCACTGTCATAATACCGATGTTTCTTTAAATAGGACAGAGTTGTATCAACAAAGAGCACACATACTTACTGTGTTTCGACATTGTACAATAAGTATGAAAACATGAATGACATCAAATACTTCAGTGTTCAACACAGCACATCCGCCTTATTATGCCGTCGTATATATATTACCCATCAGATATTTTCCTGAGGACAAATTTAACCAAGATAACAGTAAATCAACTTCATAATTTATATTATTATTATTATTGTTATTATTATTATTATTATTATTATTATTATTATGCTTTAACCTAAGTCTTAATCTCTTACATAGGGCATAGAGAAAGATTCTGTCAACACCTATGTACATAACAACGGCAGAAACCTGCCAAGCACTCTGAAAGGTATACCTTACACAGGTATCTTAAAGTGAACGCAAAGTAAGAGATGAGGTATGTCTTGGACGTTCGAACCATTAAGAAAAACGGTGCCCAAATCTATTTTCAAAATAAGCTGGGGCCTCCGTGGCTCAGTCGGTTAGCGCGCTAGCGCAGCGTAATGACCCAGGAGCCTCTCACCAATGCGGTCGCTGTGAGTTCAAGTCCAGCTCATGCTGGCTTCCTCTCCGGCCGTAAGTGGGAAGGTCTGTCAGCAACCTGCGGATGGTCGTGGGTTTCCCCCGGCCTGTGCCCGGTTTCCACCCACCATAATGCTGGCCGCCGTCGTATAAGTGAAATATTCTTGAGTACGGCGTAAAACACCAATCAAAAAAAAAAAAAAAAATAAGCTAAATCGAAAAGGCCACTCTATATTCTCTTAATGAAGACACAAGAAGAAGTTAGTTTGGGAGAAAAAATGTCTTGCAATTGCAAAAATATCCAGGTATACATTCTTAACAACTCCAGAATTGGACGCTCAAGTACAAGTATAAGGGCATCCCCACATGGGATTTCTCTACTGTCTGTACAACTATTCCTCAAAAAAACATAACTGATAGACTTTAACCTCTAAATGTTTCGGTGTTCAATACAAAAATGGTCACTGGTACATTAACACCAAAGGCACCCTACCCTTTTTTATCTGACCTGTACATGTTCCCTTATGAATACATCTGTATGCGGAAATTATTAATTATTAAATTATTATTACTCATCGATCTTTCTCATTCACTAAACGGTATATTGATGGCCTGCTAGGTGTAAACAATCAAAGGTATCTGACAGGTATATATCCACCTTCGCTGAATTATTATCGATCTTTCTCATTCACTAATTCACAATCCATATATGGCAAACGCTGCGAAAGATATATATGCACCCTTGCTGGGTTTAAAGGAAACTATAGACTCTCCAGGTGGTATATCTTATCTGGACCTGTATTTATACAAAGACCAAGACTTTTCCCCGCTCACAAACTTTTACGACAAGAAGTATAGTTTCAATTTTGATATTGCAAATTATTCTTATACTTGAATAGTAATATACCGAAGGGTTCTGCGTATGGCGTGTTAGGTGACGATTTTAATCAACGTCACAAGTTATTACTGCAAAAACTGGTGTCTCAAGGTTATTCCATCAAAGGCCCTCACTCTAAGTGTCTTAAGTTTTACAATGTGTGTAATTCTCTTGCATGTGAATATGAACAGATCGTCCAGAATCTCTGGGACTTAAACCGCTTCAACTGGGGCTAGTGGCCATATCTTCATTGTGTTGAATTAAATCGCCAGTTCGAACGTATGAGCAGTTGCAATCAAGGCGCAACTGAGATACATTTTTTGATTACCGACAGCTTATATTCTATCTTGTTACACGATTTGAATACTGATTTCACTCACTCGTCTAGAATATTTCTTGCGTCTTTCCAACATCTTTGAAAACTAAATTGACGGCTTCTCATATATATATTTTATATACTTCCTTCATTGTTTGGCAGCTTGTGTTAAACATCGCTTTGGTAATTGTCCTTGCAATTATTGTCCCTGAACGTCCAGTTGGCTGATTGCTGTTATGTATGTATTTATGCTTGGGGTTTAACGTCGTACTTAACCATTTTTCGGACATATGACGACGAGGTGTCATTAGGCGTGTGTGCTATAATCTTCTTGTGATAGGGCGAGTCCATGCTTCCAAAGTGCTGCCGCCACTGAAGTATCATGCCAAAGACAACAGACATGACACCCATCCAGTCACATTATACTTACACTGGGCCAACAAGTCATGTTTCCTTGCTCTAAGCTCTCAGTGCTGAGCGGGAAGATTGACAGCGGCAAATTCCATTTTTAAAGTCTTTGGTCACTATTTTGTTTTGGTTTATTTTTTGCTGTCCCTCTGACCCGTGAGTTGCTTTACGTTACGTTATATAATACCGTAAAAACTATCCATTCTTATTCATGATAACACTTACTTAGTACATGATTCGAACTCTTTCTCGAGGTGCAACCTGTTTTCCACAGCCACTTCGTTAGTCCACTGTAGTATGAAGGATTCCTGAGTGACTATGGCAGAAATATGGATTTTAAACTGGCCAAAATATGACAGAACTGATCACTGCACAAAGTTTACGTTTTACATCTGAACATAAAGTTTAACCAAAACGAAAGTTTGACAGCACGTAGAAATATACACATGAAAGTTTCAGTAAAGATGTTTTTCTGATTAACGCTGGTCTTCCTACTGTAAATTAAAAACACACTGCCTCCTTCGAGCGAAAAATAGGCGTTTTTGATCGAGCGTGCATTTTTGGCGGACTACTACTACATCCAACCATTTCTTTTGTGGCTATATAACTTTGATAAATTTTCGACCAAGATATATGCCTTTGACACAGAAATTTAGAGAATTATGCTGGTGTTTTAAAATGTGCATTCTCTTATCTTGACGATTATCCGCCTTATCTCACCAGGTGATTTCCAAAACTGTCCCCAGTTAATACAGATAGCTTCAGACTAGGAATATATATAGGAGGCGCCACTAATTCTGTATACCCAAATTCCTTAACCATTTCGTGTATGAAAGAATACATTTGGTTTTGAAGACAAAACTACGATGGTTGGATTGACCAATTTCAGGGATTCACAAAAAGTGTAAGTTTATCAGTTTACATAGAATAATTATATTTTTCCGAATATGCTGGAATGAACACCTTGCAAATATGTGACAAAAATGAAGAATTACAGTCGACTGGACGAGCAGAGAATCGCTGAAGGCTAACCAGGATTAGTTAGGAAAGAAAAAACAGAATGACCTATACGATTGGTTGCGTTCTGAGCAGACTGGTTATGTATAGTGATATAAAAAAAGTTTTTTCAGAGTGATCTAGTATACTGATATGAAAGATTATACTACTCCCGACTATAATTGTCCATGTACAATTCAAAATATTTCGTTGTATTATATATAGAGGTAAATTTTAAAAAATATCCTAATCAACACGTTTACTGCACGGCTTGATTGCATCCGTTCGGAAAGAACACACAAGACGTTATATAACCAAGTAGAATTCATAATACCTCATGTACAACATAGAGTTAATTCATATAATGTCCTAATCAACACGTTAACTTGATTACATTCGTTCGGAAAGAGCACACAAGGTGTTATATGACCAAAAAAAAAAAAAAAAAAAAAAAAAAAAAAACAGAATGGAATAGAAATATGAATAGTGGACTGAACTCGTGAGCAATTATGTGGTGTGCGTTTACATTTCCCTTATATGCCAATTATATATGCCTTGTGCTTGCTTATACAAGGGCGTTTCCCCTTTAAAGTGTTGGTATACCCTCAGAGAAAAACTCAAAGTTACACACACATCCCCGTGTGATATTAGCGTCAAGTTGATGTACATTATATCTGCCAAGTGTGAACATTAAACAGATTTGTCAGGTGATTTGGCAGTAATCAGCGAACAGAGCTATATACATGTGATATTCCCCGTGTGTAATTAGTAGCTCTCGCACGTATCGCGGTTGCTTAACATGAAATATTATATTCCCTCTCACATTCCATTAATTCATATAACGTGCGGGAAATATCGATGTACACTATTATCTGTTATTCGGTATACTGCTATAGAAAGAAAGTTAAATAGTCCGCGTCCAATGCGAACAGTACCGCGTTTCACTTATGACACATAGTACATAGTTTTTCCTCCCTTTCTTTACAAAAGAACGTGTTGAAATGTGTACCCTAATTCTTCTAATTTTTGGGACAGATATTAGTAGTGTTGAAAGTAGATTATTACATTTCTTTACCAGCCTTTTGGAAAAGTAAAGAAATGAGTATGTTGTTCATTAAATGGACTAACCATGTGAGAGAAAAATGAACTCAATATTCCTGCTCATTACATATATATTGGCTAAAATGAGCCGACCAGGTGTCGCAAAAATTAAATGAAATAGGGTGACTATAGAAAATGTGTTTGCTTATGCTCACCGTTGTACTTTTTGTCTTGCGTCATAGGCGATCGACGGTGCTCGTTTGGGCAGTTCATGTAATAATGTGCACTGAATATCGGCCCTACTTGTCATAATCAATAATTTCTGCATGGGTCAAAGTAACTCAGAGTAGTCGCAGATTGTAAATTTACAGCCAACTGTACATATAGTCATAGACATAAGCAAGGCTCTGTTAAAGTATATCGTCTGACACAGTCAAATGTGTTTTCGCAGTCTGAGTGCTGTATAAAGGTATACAAAAACCAGTCAAATGTGTTTACGCAGTCAAAGTGCTGTAAAGACAGCAATCCGCCTGTATGCAGGAATTGTAGTGACCCGTTATATATTCAAACCTGAGCTGCATTCATGTAACTAATATAAATAATTATATATACCGGATGCGCTTGTCCACTTAACCTGATCAACCTACCCTTAAAGGAATTCAAGAAATGTTTTAACGCCTATGTGTGAAGATAGGCGGAAATAACGGGTTTGCTACAATAAATTCTACGATGTTTGTACATACGGGTGTATATGTAAATACAGATGACACGTATATATGCGGATGCGGATATGGGAACCTACATGGATTTTTTCTTTACCTGATAAATAAGGTGGTAAATGCTTTTACCCGAGAAATGGTTACAAATAACAGTATAGGCTAATGCTCTGTATGTTTACAGAAAAAATAAATGAAGAAGCATTGCCTAATGTCCTTAACCATGCAGTTACAGTGTATATGTAAAGCTGGCCCTTGGATCACGAAGAGATCTTGGCTTAAGTCAAAATTTCAATTATTAGACTTGGTATGTTCCTTTCTGTTATTTAAGCTGAAATTTGTTTTATAATAACTTGCCCAGAATTTACATTGTCAAGCAATGTTTTGACCTTGTTACGTAAGAAATAGCAATTTTAAAGTAATTTGAAATTTTGACTTAAGTCTAAGATCGCTTCGTGATCCCGGGGCCAGCATTTTCTTTCACTAGATGCTTGATTCACAGCAATATAATATAGATATGATTATCCTCACAATATTTCCTACTTGTAACCATACTGATGATTTCTTATATACCCTGCCGCGAGATTGTGGTGTAGTGTTAACGTGAGGTGGTAAATCAGCATTGTCCCAACCCATGATCATACAACAATAATATAAGCCATTCAAGCCCTGTCACGACCAAATAGCATGGTCGTATATATAAGGACTTTGTTTTACCATCACAGAAAATGTTCTCTGTGTAAATAAATTAAAAGTTGTGCACAAAAGTAAATATATTGACCTACATATCTGCTAACTGCAGATATCAAATCTGGGTCGGGTCGTACCAAAGATTTTAAAAAATATACTTGCTGCTGCCCCGCTTGGCGCTGGGCATTAAGATGCTAGGCAAGGAAAGATGACTGGTTAGCCTGGTGTCCGTATAATGTGACGGGTCAGGCTATCATGTTTGTGGCCTTCGGCATGATACTACAGTGGCGGCAGCACTTTGGCGGCAAGGACCCGCCCTGCCATAAGACACAATATATTTACACACACCTAATGACTCTTCATCGAAAGAGGCCTGAAAAATTGTCAAGTGCGACGTTAAAATCCCCAAGCATACATACATTCATACATACATACATATCTGCTGATATTGACTTGTCGCTAATTCAATGCAATTCAGTTAAGGTGAATGAAGATAGTCAGGGAAAACTCTATATGATTTGTATTCATTTGTCTTCCTTTTATTTAACTACATAGGCCTATACAAACTCGCATTCAAACGTGAACACGGCATTATACCGTTGTATAAGCGTTTATCCATTTGATGGGCAAAGAGCATATACATGTGCAATCGAGAAAACTTCGTATCAGTATTGCCTATTGTAAAAGGAATTAAGTCACGCGACACGCTTGCATGGTTTGTGCATTTGTGGAGGCGTGCAAACTTATTTTGGACATACAATGTAGACTGACATTCACAGAATCCCATTCTCTGGTCATCTGACTTTCGACGGGGTCAGTGGCCACTTAGCAAATTTTCATAAATCAGTGTTTTCTAGTTACCTTCTCCGAAATTGCAGTTGTCAGAAAAAGTCATAAATCTATGTATTCACGTTACATTATTCGAAAATGAAGTTGCCAGAAATCGCTCTTATGAAAACTGCATAAATCAATATGCCCTCTGTATATACTGTCTTTGAAAATGAACGCCATATCTCAACATTAATCTGTGAATAATTTATCAGAAAGACAACTCTTCTTCGAGTCGATGTGGCTATAAACGTCACAATAGCCTAGCTGCACATGTAATTCACATCACCTATTAGATCTGAGATCTGTTTTCATTTTACCTGGAATCCGACTTTTTCCACTAATATGCTGTCTCCAACTTGTCAAAGGCTACACAAGAACATGTTTCCTTTAATTGTTTTCTTTAATCCTAAGATAATTCTGATATCACCTAGTTATTCGTGGACTATCATAAGATAATTCACGTCATAATGTACAGAAACGTATACTTGTCTAGTTGAAAGCAAGCCAAACTTTGCTAACGGCCATACGAGTCGCCCTCACACTCGTCATCGTCGCGAAAAAAATAAACTCGTGGAACGTTTGGATTGAAACAAGACGATTACACAATTAAAATGGCGACTGATAACTTTTTGGGGAGTGTTAACATTAACTTGTGTTCTATCATTTAACAGCAGGAACTATATAAGCAGCTATTGTGAAAAAAGAAGATGATCTTATAATTTTCGGAAGAACAGCGGCGTTCACACTATATATAGCAACGCGGAGACTCGAAAATGGCGGTATGCGCAGTTCGCGTTCTGTCCGAGTGGATGTGTCGGTTAATTACTACGTGGTGGTCTTTATTATCCTCATACAATGAGGTTATATGAATCCAAAATTTCTTTAAGATCACGGGTTTCAGAATGTGGAAGATATGCATAGCAGAGAAGATGGTCAACCTATCTTATAGCTAATCACGTGTGTCTATATATATATATATATATATATATATATATATATATATATATATATATATATATATATATATATATATATATATATATATATATATATATTCTTCTTATATACTTTAACATTACTTTATAACTGTCAATAACGGAAATTTCGGGCTTAGTTGCATACTTCAGGACTGGATAATTAGCCCCCATCATGAACAGTCTTCTTAATATAGATGAAGTCTGCAATTCGATCGCGTAGGAACCTTTATGTCTGAGGCATGCAAGTATATACAATATCCTTGGCAATCGTAGGCGCAGCTATAAAACACCACAGAAGAGCATCGCGGTTATATAGTGCTTTAAGAAGCATCCACACTGTGTGAGATTGAGTAGAATTCAAGGGGAGAAAGCCTCGTCTCCTTTCATGTTTGATCTGCATGCAACGCAACTTCAAATCATCTGTATAATTTGGATGATGTATATATACAGGCCTACATTAATGAGTTACCAAATTTTTGGTAAAAGCAATAAGAAGAAAAACAATATCAGCGATATAAACATGTATAGTACGTGAAGTATTTGTCCTTGTCTATATAACCAGTAGCTGTATGATATAACTTCTACACTGAGAGTGGAACGTGATTTGCAGTTACTAAGTTAATGACTTAACAAACATGCCAACAGTTCAACCCACATTTAAGCACTGTTAGGATCACAGTAAATACATCAGCACTTTTTTTAAACAAGTACACATATATTTCCCCAGCCCGTTTTATATCTCTTCAACTTTTTATCTTGTGGGTTTGAAAGATTTCTATACATATACCTTGTAACCCTATGTACATCTATAACGGTTACACCATTGGTACATGTATCGCCGTCTCAGACGTATAAGTATATAGACTTAGACAACCGGAATCTTCGTGTAGTGGAGTTTACCCTGCCTGAAAAGCAAACACTTACACACCCTTTATTCACGAAAAAAACTATCCTTTAGAATGAGAGGATTGGAGAAAAACATCTCTTTTCATACTGTAAGAGCTAAAGTTTACGTGATGGGATGAAACGAAATAATCTCAAATCGCATGCTGGGGCCATGTCGTGCATAGAATAAAACAACACAGAGGGTATATATAGGCTAGAACTTTCTTGCTGGACCGACTGGGCGTGTCTCGGCGCCTATTGCTTTCGGCTCACAAACACCTTTAATGTATTGTGCAGGCCTAAATATGTGTTTGTGCTTAAAAGCTCATAACTATTATACAACGCATGTTATATTGTTATATATAGGTTAGTGAAGGTGATCATTTTTAAACCCCATGAGTTTGCTTTCACCTTGCTCGTACTGAAGTCGACCTGTCATAGGAAAGTTAAGCACGTACAAGTATATGACAGGTGGACAATATAAACAGCATATAAGCAGTGTAGGACTGAACACACAAAATGATATGATGGACAAGTTTAAAGTAGTGCGAAGAGATGTCGCAGGGGTCTATAGTGCCGACATGTAGGAATTAGTACAAAGAAAAGATAAAAAAAAATAAAATAAATAAAACACACACATCCCGCGACTTGGGACCAAACTTAATATAGAACTCACAGAAAATGGTATTAGGCCTATTTTCCATATGGTGATATTTGCATATTATATCATACAAATTAGTTTGATTAAATAGGTTGCTATATGCATTGTGTAACGTCGTCCCTCGATTCTGGTATCGTGACAGGAATAGCAACATAACACTCATTTGTTCAATTTACGAAAATTAGTGACACAGGCCTACAAATGTACGGTTGCTGATGGTGGAGAGTGGGGTGGGTGTTTTTTGTATGGTTGAGCCCTGAAAGCATGTAGGCCTACTGCTGTGTGTGTGTGTGTGGGGGGGGGGGGGGAGTCAATCCTGCATGGCACTGTGAAGAAATACGAACATGGAAGCAATAGGGTAGGGTACAACAGAGGGCGTATAAGATGACTGGGACCCTTGAGACATTATTATACATATACATGAAGGCCTACATATATACGACGGGTGATGATGATGATGATGATGTTTAGAAAAATGGTGTTTGCCAGTCCTTGAAACGAATGATTTACACCACAACTGAGTGTACGAAGAGTTATCAAAGTTCAAGTAATCAGCTCTTATACTGACTACCAAATAATTTGCAACCTTTGCCTTTTGTTTGTTTGTAAACAGTATATATACCTACAAGTGAAAATAACATTCAACAATGTACTTATCTTGATTTGCTTTTTGTTTTTCAGAGCCGTGGCAAACCGATGCGAAGGAGGAAACCGAGGTTTATGTGGGTCAGGAAATGGATATCTAACAAAAGAAGAGGATTGAATTTCCCAGGGTGTGGCAGAGAGAGAGAGAGAGAGAGAGAGAGAGAGGGAGAGAGAAATTTAATTGGAGGCGAAGTTCATGTTTAATTTTTGTGTTCTGTTATTTACATACATAGCCTGAAGTTACAGGGGACTCTGTCAATACCACGTTAATCTGGGTGCTCTGTTTCTCATGAGTCGGAAATTATCCAAGAAAATATGGCACATCTTCTATTCAGTAATATGTATACAAACCTAAATATCACGCATGTTAAGCCACCATACAGAATATTTATGTTACGCAAATTTTGCAAATTTTTGAAAGTTTTCAACATCTAATGATTTACCGTCGTTCAAGATTTTTCTAATGGACCGTGGTAGGCTGTGTCATGTTGGACCGCAGGTGTGTTTTTAACCCATGAAGAGCAGAGAAAGGCCTCTCGGTTGTTGCATTAATAGCCTAGCATAACAAGGATTAGACGAAAAACTGCTCAAACTTCGGAGAAAAAGGTCCGCTCATGGTGTGACATACAAGAATATGGGAAATCAGAAACTTCAAATCAACAGGCGATTCTTCCCGTGCAGCAAATTTTACAGGAGGTGTATCTAACTGAGTACTTAGGCCTATAGTCTCTCTTTATCAAAATCTGATGTGTAGAATGCTGTCACAGCCTCTAGTTGCGGCTGTACTCAGGCATTACTTATTACAGGCATTCAGAAGCAGATCCTGGAGTTTCTATATTGTTGGATCTCAACTGACCAAACCTCACTTGAATTGCATTAATGATACGATCAAAGCACTGTTGCCTGTGGATCTCCGAGGTGACCATGGGAAATGCCCTGTCCTTTCGTATCGCGATTGCGTCTTTGGTGTTCGCAGTAACGTTGAATCTTCTACGTCAAGTAACTTTGCCTTTTGAATATGAACAACGCTCGGTCACGCCGGATTTTTCCCCATTTATGTTGCTCCTGCCATCATATTGCCCTCTGCATTTTCCTATTGGCGCTTTCATTCGACAATGATCGTCCAGTATTACTTTTACCAAAGTTCCAGCGGTGATGTTATCTACTTTGTAAACCTTCGATAATATTTGCGGACAAGAAAACACTCTCCTATACCCACTATCATAAAACCTATGCACTAAAATGCGGGGCGATGGATATATAGACTTAGGATTTTCATTTATGACCTGTCTGGAAACAATCATTTCATTCTGAATGTCATGCGATATACCTTTTTTTTATTTCTTTTATCACCACTGTAAAAGAAACGAAGGATCGTTAGCCTACTTCACTTAGGCCTACCAAGCAAAAGGAAAAGCTGCGTGAAGTTACCATCGCCTTCATCAGCACTGTGGAAGCGTAGGCCTAAACCTTGTCGACATAGGCCTAAGTGACGTATATTTTCAAATACACTGTGTTGGCTATATAGGTCTAATACGTCTATCTGATCTCCCTTTTTTCAGCGTGCGCTTTGCTGAGGGATTCGCCAATATCTCGATTAGCTGCATGCTGGTAAAGTAATGAACCAATCTAGGTGACTTCTTTTTGACACTCGCTAGCTTCGTGTTCTCTAAAAATGCCCTGTGCTTCTTTCCAGTTGCTGAAACCTTTAGATATGAATGTGGGCTCAGTCCTACTACTGGAGAATAGGCCCCTATCACCTTAACGAGAACATTGCGTTTTGACATTGGGCCCACACACAATCTCGGGGAATTGTTTTCAGGGAGGTCGGAGCGGTTTCGCCGTCCATGTCACGTTGCTATGGTCACAGTAAAGCAAGATGGCTTCTTCGCGCACACAAACTGAAGATGGAACGGAGATGGAATGGCGGAAACCAACACTGTTCAGTATTATCAACGAGAAATTGGAAAATGCAAACAAGGTAGATGGTGATGATTTCCCTTCGAAGACATTGATTATTTCAAAACTTATCAACATGAAAGAAAGTCATCTCTTTTTGTAAAATGTAACGACAACAACCAACATCTTTCTTTACCGGTAACAATATCATCAACGACTGTGCGATGGTGTTTCTGTCTCGAAAAATTTTTTTATGTTGTTGTTTCTTTTTTTCACAACTGATACTTATGCATTGCATGGAAAATGTACTAAATACTTTTTGATGTTTTTTCTATTTGCCCACAAATCTGAATGCAGAAAAACCTCCTTCACAGAATGGTGTATATCTCTCGTCTCCGCACTCACGCACAGTCACAGGATCCGAACTATGTGGGCAGTGAGTGACGATTTTTTGCTCTTCTTGCTTCCCTAAATCTTAAAACGGAGCTATTCATAAGTATATTGCATTTTAGCAGCCGTTTTGGTGATTCCCGCGTACTCTCAGCGCAAAATAAATAACAAAATAAATTGTCAGTTCCAAGAGTAATCTCCCTTTGTATTCACTGTATTTTTAACCCTATAAAAAGGGAAACTAAGATTAAAAGGTTGGCATCAGGCTGTTACATGCCTATTATTAATAAATTGCAGAAGTGCATGACCTTCCTATGCGCTTCTTTCTGCAAAACTGTGTGATAGTGATATTTTTTTTCTTGATCTTTATTCATAAATATATGAATGCTACTACTGTTTTTTTTCTTTTCTTTTGCTTGTTTTTTTACAGATGAATACAAGAAATTCTTCAAAGATCTCCAAAGTGCTCTTCACAGTGAGGCCATCACTGGCTTACTGTTGATCTACCATCAACATATTGTTCATATAATAGAGGTATTGTTATTGTTCTGTTCACTGTAAGGAATTCATGAGCTCAGAAAACAATATCAACTTACCCTGTAGCCTACTAGCTTCTTCCAGTCTTGGAGTTCCATTTTCAGGTGCTACTGGTACCTAATTCTTCGAATTTTTGGGACAGATATTAGTAGTGCTGACAACAGAATATTACATTTCTTTCCCAGCTTTCTGGAAAGGTAAAGATATGAGTATGTTGTTAATTGACCATGTGAGAAAAAAAGAAGCTAAATGGTCCAAGGTTAACTTGGATATATATATATATATATATATATATATATATATATATATATATATATATATATATTATTTAAATGTACACCATTAAAATACTTGAAGTTGAATTATCTGCCATTTTTTATATACAGTTCAGTTTATCAGCATGTAAATATAAACTTCCAGACATCATCGGACATGCTGTTAAAGATTGTTAAAGACCTGCACCAGTCTGAGCAAGACAAGTTTTCAATCATATCAAAATCGAAGATACTGGGAGTTACACATGATATATCCTTTGTTGTTGTTAAAAGATTCACCGAAATACTTTTGATATTAACCTTTTCTAACTGCTTACTTCGTTAGCCAGAAGGCTCTGCTTGTAATAATTGCATACATGCTTTATCAAAATAATAGAGAGAATCTCAGGACCTATTTCTCATTAATAATTGCATAATAGTACACTGGTTACAAAAAGTTAGGTGTCCAGAAACAATAAGGAAATCTAGGATTATTCAAACAAAAATAAATGGATTATGCCTAAAGGCTTATTAATAGCTAAATAGTATAAACTTAATTCCTCTTTTTGCATGTTTTTGTGCCACCCTGGTTATGTAACAGTTATACAAAACATAATAACTGACATGTTCCCACTGATCACTTTAATATGTGAATAATATTAAGTTCATCAGCAATCCTTGACTGTAGCAACATCCCAGATCGCTTGTATAGTCAGTGGAGCTATCGCGCTCTGGATATTGAAGCCATGAACCTGGAGCAATATGAGCCATCAGAGGAGACGTATAAGGTTGTTGCTGATATGCTGATTCAGGTGTACAGACTCGGAGTGTACCTTCACAGGAAACCATCAGTGAGAATGATATGCATTTATTTATCTGTTTGGTTGTTGATTAATGCCATACTGAGAATTTTTGACTTATACAGTGTCAGCCAGTTTCATGAGTGGGGGAAGTGTGTGGGGTAAACAACTGACCTTTGCCAAGTTATTGACAAACTTAGGTCTCATGTGTGACGTAAAGATATCCACACCATGCTTATTGATTATTGTCCCCAACCCCCACAAATAATGAGAGCAGGGAATATATCTACAAAATCCATGTCCAAGGCTGGGTTTGAACCTTAACCTCATCATGTGTGTGCTAGTGATTGAAAGACAATCACCTTGACCAGGTGGTTGTCCAATACTTTAAGAAGTGATGTATGCTTTTGCAACATGTTCATGTGTGAAAGTCATATTTGCTACACTTAATGCTAGCAACATAAAACACCAATCAAATAAATAAATACCACAGCTTATGATAAATGAAACCACTGTGACTCTCTTATCTTATGTCTACTGAAGATTATTCGCAGAACATTATTTATCTCCAAATAAAGCTGAAATAATTATTGTGCATAAATTACATTCAAAGGTGCCCTTTTGTGTCACACATGGTTTAGGAATTGAGGTTACAAACTGAAGGCCTTATATTGTGCCTATATACATTGTGATGCACCTTTTACCAGGCTTTAGTATACATGATCATCCTCTGGTCTTCACACAGCTGAATCTAAAGAATGTGCTGGACTATCTACATGACCATGTGCCAGAATTTCTTCCTCAACAAGGTATAATGTTCCTTTTTCTTTAAAAATCACTTTCATCATAAGTTTTATTTTCTGAGCAGAACTGGTAGTAACTTTGCATGTCACTTTGAGAGAGCCCATTCAGAAAATTTATTGTTGACAAACATAAACATATTCAGGATATTTGGAGTGCACTCCACTATGTTTCATGAATTGGTGGACGCAGTGGTAGATGTAATAGATGAAAAGCTTTTTTTTTTATTTAGACATGGACTGTTCATAGATTGTGACCACGCCCTTACACTGCCCCGTTCAATGCCATGTGGACTGGAGGCGTAGAGGGCGTGGCGTTATACAATTTCACTTTGCATGCTTACATGTATACATTTCACAACATAACCTTGATTACATGTATGGTAAACTGGTCTGATAGTATAGATGTTTTTATTTTTTAAACCAAGCTGTACTCACACTAACTCTTCGTAAAACATTCAGCAATTGCTAAGCAAACATCCAACATGCAGAAAGTACGTATTTCTATCAGCCATGGAGAAATAAAAAAACCATGGAGAAATACCACTCCACGGCTAATTATTATATGAAGTGATAAACCAACCCCACCCAACCTCCCCATATATTTCCAAAGTCATAGGGTCAAAAACACATCGGCTTTCATTACTGTACCTTATTGTTTCAGGTGAGTTTCAAGTGAATACAGCATTTAATTTAATTAAATGAACTAGTTGTGCTGTCACAGTGAGGTCTTTATTTAACTTCTGAAGCAAAAATAGTTTCCTTTTAATACAATTCATAAAATGCTGAAACATTGGGGTGTGCCTGTAGTATGATATAAAACTTCACATGGAATAAAATTACATGAAAAGCTTGCCTCTTATATACAGTATCAACAAATTGTACCCCTTTAATTTTCAGTCTAAATATTATGGCATGACAGAAAAAGCTTGCAAAGCATATAACAGTGATGTTTTAATACTTAACATACAAAACATGAAAAAAATGCGGTCACTGTAAGTCTAGCTCATGCTGGCTTTCTTTCCGGTCGTATGTGGGAAGGTCTGTCAGCAGCATATAGATGGTTGTGGGTTTCCTCCAGGCTCTGCCTGGTTTCCTCCCACCATAATGCTGGCCGTCGTCATATAAGTGAAATATTCTTGAGTACGGCGTAAAACACCAATCAACTAAACAAATAAACCAAAACATGAAAATAAATGAACTATGTATTTAATGATATATAATTATCTTTTCTCAGCCATAATTTACTTCTTGTTGAAAGACAATGACAACAGTATGATGCGCCCAAGTGAATATATTCATATTCATACATCACCTTTTGACTTGAATCTAGAAAGTGGTAAGTCCACCTCTGAAATTTATACAGTTTCTTCCTTTTTTTTAAATTTTTATTTAAGGTAACATTCTTCAGTACAGCCTTCAAACAAATGAATCAATCAACCAGTAAATTACAAACTTAATTAAAACAGAGAAAGACACTATTAGAGTTTAGCCGCATGGCAAATCAGATGATAAAGAATGTAAGACTTTGTCCACTACCAAAGTCATATAAGTTAAATATTACCTTAAACATTTAGTTCACATTTACATTTGTAATATAACAGTTATATTAGTCCCAGGGTGTACCATACTAATATCTCCTTCTTCATTTGTTTTTTATTTACAGAATTTGTGTGGCCTGTGGATACTACTTTATAGTATGGAGAACATCAGCATTTTAGCTGTTCATCATTCCCAAATAGCCGAGCAAAGCAAGGATTCATACATGCACAATTTAAGTCTTTGCTTTTTCATATTTTTATTTAATTGTTATTTATTACAAATGTTAAATAAAAGTGCAGTTTTGCTCATTATTTATGTTGGATCATCATATCCCTTTGACTCAACACGTCTCTGTAGCTCGAAAAAGGGGAAACAACTCTTCCGGGCAAGGGATACAGCCCGTGAAACGGCGTGTGAAGACTTTAATCCGTAAATGACGTACTACTTATCGAAAAAAAGTACAAAGTTTATGAATAGGATTTCAGGTCATTTAAAAATGTCGCACGGAGAGACATACGTGGAACAGCTGTCACACTGTTTACACATTTATAAATTTTGCATTTATATTCAGAATGTTTTGCTGTACTCGTATTTCTTCCTGCATACAGTGTCAGTATGTGGAAATGCCTGAACATTTCTTAGCCACCTTATACCTCACGTTATACTAATGAAAGTGCGATGCTATCGGGTTGCTATCGACATGCTTGGTGGAAAAGATCACAACTATTATTATTCAGTATTATTTAATTATATCTGATAATTAAAACCAGATTCAGCCCACGTGCCTACAGACTGGCACATCATGCAAAAGGTCTGCATCGTATTGTTGTGTTTTGACCATTATCAATCAAAATACGCCACGAACAACCTAAATGAATTCTTTATTCATTCCCGTCTACAATCATATTTTTGACAAATCGTATATAGTACGATTACGCATGTACGTCAAACAAGTAGGCCTATGATCAGTCACAAATGGGTAACCCGGTATATATAGACTGCTATGCAAATATAGCTGTAAACGATGACAAGGCCCTTAGAACTAAAAAACAAAAGTATGTCCCATATACTCTTTCCACCTAATTTGTTTTAAAACACTTAATCATATATTTCTTAAGTTATTTCATGCAGAAATATAGACTGTCAACCAACTGATGTGTGAGTTAGTTGCTTGTGGATGGCGTAAAACATAGATGTCTTGAGATATAAAGTCTCGCCTGGATGAGAAACAATAAATGTATTCTCTTTGTCTCTGATATAATTTCGGCTGAGAGATATAAACTTATCGCTTGCATGATTTTGCAAGAAGCAGTATTTCTTTAGCGTTTACTACGAATTCATCTTAAGATATACAAATTTAAATCGTGTATACACTGGGAACTTTTGTTCGTTGGACAGAGATGAAGTCGCTGTCTTATACCGATCGACTGTAAAGCGATCATTCGATTGTTCATTTGAACGGCGCTAGATTACAACGTGTTCAAAAATATTTGTTGTGTATGACAGTGGTTAAAGGGTTATGGAGGACGGAATACGCGGACATGCTTGCATGGTGTAGTGGCTAATAAAACCTCCGTCAAACCATACATTGTAACATGGTATCTAACCTTGGTATCGATTTATTAACGTTTTGTAAAGAAGCCAAACATTCATAAAACATATTGTCGCAACAGGTTTAATCATATCCGAAGTCCACTGCAACTGCGCCTGACACCGATTTTTGTGGTTACATGTACCAAACTTCTTTACAAGCTCGATCTGTTTCTCCCGAACCGACATGTTTCCTTAAAGACATATGGCCTCTTTATTCAATGAAGTCAACGTATATTACAGGCATAATAGTTACATTAATGGAACATTTTTCGTCATCGTTAAAAAGAACCTATATTGAATATATGTTTTTTTGATTTTTTTTTTGATTGGTGTTTTACGCCGTACTCAAGAATATTTCACTTATACGACGGCGGCCAGCATTATGGTGGGTGGAAACCGGGCAGAACCCGGGGGAAACCCACGACCATCCGCAGGTAGCATGAGCTGGACTTAAACTCACAGCGACCGCATTGGTGAGAGACTCCTGGATCATTACGCTGCGCTAGCGCGCTAACCAACTGAGCCACAGAGGCCCCATATTGAATGTATGATTTAAGTATGTAAGTATATGGTATTATCGTTAATAGGGATTACACTTTCTGAATATAGCACAGTGTTCAGTGCTGAAAATCAGCTGAGACCACTGATGGTTTCGAACCAGCGACTACAGTCCGGCATCAAATCGCCAGCAATAGATGTTAACCGTCTAGACCACTCGACCAACAGGCCTTCCAGAAAATAGAAGGTAGTATGCATTACCCCTCTAGTGATCACAAATGACACCACTCCCTTGGTTAGCATGTATTACTGGCGATTTGGTGCCTGACTCTGAGGTCGCTGGTTCGAAAACCACAGTGGTTTCAGCTAATTTTCAGCAGTAGAATCTGTGCTATATTCAGAAAGTGTAATCCCTACTAACGATAATAATTTAATTTTTTAATTTAATTCTTTATTTGTTTACTGAGGATATCCCACAACCCATGGGTCACTAGGGGGTCTCCTCAAACTTATATACATCATACATTTATATAATCAAAACTTGATAGTGAAGAATAACATATTTACAATACACATAGGCGTCCAATACTGCACACACTCATATACTTCATTAAGTACCGATTATATAACAGATTTAAGAATGGGTTTCAGTCTTAGCACTTTGTACCTTAAAAGGAGCTTGTTTGAACAACTTGGTGAGTACGATGGATAAATCTTCGAGTATCTTGAATGAATTTGTGCACAGAACAGAATATGGTTTTATTGTCTTCAAGAGATAGGTCATTTGATCCAAAAAATAAAATATTTGAGATATGTTTTGAGCAATGCGGAAGGAAAATAGATAAGTGAGCATTTGGAGAAATCGTTTTAGTAAACCTGTCGAACATGTGCTTCCTTTGAGCGGCATATGCGGGACATTCAATAAGAAAATGATGAGAATTTTCACATTTGTAATTACATTTATGACAAGACTGGTCATCTGAAAGGCCATTGGTAAATAAGTCTGCGTGAAGAGCGCTCAGTCCCATCCGCATCCTACAATGCAGTATCGAGGAAAATGTTACAAAAGAATCGTACAGTACGGAAATAGTAATGCTGTCAACAAAACTAGGTTTGAGATAGGATTTAAGCTTTTCTAGAGAGTCGTGACGAAAGTGGAGAGGTATTGAATTCCAATCTTGGGAATAAATGACATGTACAACTGGATATGACCTTTGAGAAGACGGATGTTGTGCTTATTTCCTAGATTGTATGTACTGGCGACAGCTTCATTTCCGCATGGTAGTAATTTTTTCAAACAAGGAAGCGATAGCCCATTTATAATTTTATGGAAGAGAAGAATTCTGTGGGATCTACGTCTCACATAAAGCGGTTCCCATCTTAGTTCATTTAATAATTTACTATACGATGTCCGACGTAGGCCCCCAGAACAGAGAAGAGCAGCTCTTCGCTGAATTGTTTCAAGTTTTTGAGACAACACTAAACCGCAATTGTCAAACAGGATGTCACCATATTCGATGGTAAATCTTATTTGACTGAAGTATAGAGTTTTCAAACATTTTCGGGTAAGGCATTTCTTACATCGGTTGAGAATACTCAGTTTTTTGTTACATTTATTAACTAAGTTTCTAATGTGTTCGTCCCATTTCCCATTGTGTTGTAAAAAGATCCCAAGGTGTTTGTGGGACTGAACGCTCTTCACCTCCGTGCCATTAAGATACAGTTTGGGATAGGAAGGATTTCCCTTTAATGATACAAGTAAATAAACTGTCTTAAGAGCATTGCATGTGACACACCATTGATTTGCCCACGATGCTAACTTGTTAAGGTCACGGTTCAGTCTAGTTTCTGAGACTGGTAGTTCTTTAATTTCTTCTAACAAGGATGTGTCGTCAGCAAATATATTTATGTCACATTGAATATTAGTATTTATATCATTTATGAAGATAAGAAACAACAAAGGACCAAGTACAGAGCCCTGGGGAACTCCTGAGTACGTAGGATTCGAGCTAGATTCTTTACCGTTGAGTAATACTGTTACTTAATCCAATTTCTAAAAGGACATCTAAACCTGTCTGACTATGTAAGCACTGTATACATTTAGATATTTGGTTTATTAGGTATTCATTCCGCACAGTAAAGAATATTTTCTCAGAATTGTATGACGTACTTCGGTCAGTTCTGTGTGCACATGGAAGAGACTGAAGGACTCGAAGTAAACCGTCGACTTTCGACAAACTGCAACAAACTTTCCCGCCTATGACACATTTTCACCTGAAGTCCGAGTTTGATGTTTACACATTAGTGGAATATAATTTATTTAGAAGCTGATACAGGTGACCCGAAAAAAGCATAATTTTACTGTATATCACTTGCAAACAATGCTATCTGAATAGTATCATAGAAATGTTGTGTATATATATAATACTAATAAATAAGAAACCGTTGTCCATGATTAATTGCCTTAACTGTTCTTGATGGAAGACAACTGAATATCAGCTGACTTTGTATAAGGACAAGGCCTGCACCAAATTCCCAAGAAGGTTGGAAGGCTGTTCATGGCTGCCGTTGTGATGACGATTGTATGCAATGTGGTAACGTAGGATTAACTCAGTAACTATCAATCCAGACTGAACCTTATTCGCCATTACCCGAGAGAGGGCACCCATTCATGCATGAAAAGAATAGACTTACCGCGTATCACGTTCATGGCTAGGGTGGAGCATTTGCCCCTTGTCCAAATGCATGACAGTATACCTTGTTTTGTAACATATAGCGTGGATGTTTGCGTGGCACAAAGCGTAGACATCATAACTAGACTAACCAGTATAGTAAATGTTTAGGATATATTCGACATCTGCGTAAAGGCATACAGGCCCAATAATGGAACTTTGGTAAACCTTTCTTGCTTGAGGCAAACGGTATACGTATATAAATGCTATACAATACTGAAATAATCACCGCTGGAATACTTCTAATTAAAACTTCGATATAAATGTACTGTCTTACACAAAATGCAGTCAGTACATGGACTCAAAACAGTATAGGCGGTTTGGGGAACCTCTCCGGCCGAGGGGATTGGCACACTAACGCGAGGCAATGGCCCACGAGCATCTCCCCAATGCGGTTGCTGTGAGTTCAAGTCCGGCTCATGTTGGCTTCTTCTCCGGCCGTACGTGGGAACGTCTTCCAACAGCCTTCGGATGGTCGTGGGTTTCCCGTGGGTTCTGCTCGGCTTCCTCTCACCATAATGCTGTCCGCTGTAATATAAGTGAAATATTCTTGAGTATGGCGTAAACACAAATGAGATAGATTAGAATGTCGAATTAAATGTCTTAATTCGTCCCCCCCATGCAGAAGTTTTGGGGATTTAGCGCGTGTCTGGATAGGCCTGGTTTTTTGTCTTGTAAAAAAAAACAAGCAGGCTGTTGCAGACCTTCCCACGTACAGCCGGAGAGGAAGCCAGCATGAGCTGGACTTGAACTCACAGCCACCGCATTGGTTATACGTTAGGAAAAATAAGTTGAACATACCGCTTATGTATAGGACGCTTAATTAAATATTTGCTGGATAATATCTTTTTCAAACCAGAAGAAATTAATATCAACATTAAATCAAGCCTTGGAATATTTACAAATTATAAAAAAATATATGTCATCAAGATAATGCACTGTGGGTTTAGTACAAAGATTTTAATGTATGCATTTTGGACTATAAATGGAAAACTATTCCGTGCTGTAGATAACAGTTAATAATAATAATATGTCGTTATAGTACATTATTTTATCATGTGAGGCACTGCTTAGGAGGTCGGATAAACATAACCAACGTTTGACGTGAACTAATTACATTCGTGAATCATAAGGGGTTGGTTCAAAGGGTACCTGCAAGGAATTATCACAGAGTTGCCTTTCCTTGAACGCGATGTCTATGCGACAGAGGGCGCTTTATCCATCGTAAACAGTGAGCACGCGCGTGCTTTGCCAGGTGTGAAACTCTTCGTATTTGAAATCGACAGGAGGCAGAAATAGATGCAGTTCACAAAGGTACTGTGTTGTAAGAACGGGGTAAATTGATGGGAACTCCTAGCCGCTACCATGGCCGGTATTTCCTTTCGAACAGACCGGACGGGACAGCGAAATTCCCCTGTTACCGCGAGATGCATTGCGATAGTCTTGGGACCCGACCGAAGTCTGAAAACGAAGAAAGAAAAAGATAATCGTGTAGTAGATCCCATAACAGGTCAAGAAATTTTGGACACCGAAAAACACATTGACTCGGACAAGCGTTCACAGGAACCTCCTTCTGCAAGAAAAATTGATTCTTCCAATGGGAAAGAGATTTTCGAAGAGTTTAAGGTTCGGAACCGAACCTGCTACTGGAACCCGGCTCTTGTAGAGAGTGTAAAAAACTTGGAATACCTCGGCTTTGTAGAGCCGTGCACACTTCTGGTAGGTGGAGAGGACCTTCACTTGGAAAATGTACGCACAGCCTGGGGGAGACATGTTCTCAAACCGCCTGCCAACTTTGTCATTGAGAAAATCGGTGAGTTTTACGTCTTTGTAGTTATTAAAACAAATTTTAAGTACACTAATGTAATAATATATTTTAAATAGATCCTTTAAACCTGAGTTGATGTAATACATGCACAAGTTGTATGTACCGATAAGTGATGTTAATGACTATTTTATTCAAATGAAAGAAACAAAACAAAAAAACATGTCATTGCTTGAAGTACTATTAATTTTGATATTCAGAACCAAAATCAGCATTTAAGAATTTTCTTTTATACGTAAATTTAAATTTGGTATCCTTCTGTTATGCATGATTAGGCCAAAATTTTAAATCAGATTTTATGTATTAAGTTTTTTTCTTGTTGTATATTTGGAAGTGTCACTACAGTAGTATAGAATGTTACTACATGTACTTTTATGTGTGATTACATATTGTACATCAATGAATTGGGTTACCTTGTGTGATAAGAATCATCTGCATTGAACAACTCTTCTCTTTCACTTAATATTAATATAAATATATATCAGTAACAGATCAGTGGGCTAAAGCACTATTTGTCTGCATATAACTGTGTAGTGTATCTTTGACTGCTATGGCCTTAACACCTGGCTGAAGGGTCTGGCAACGGTTGATTACACCCCTGGGGTGTGTGTCAATGTTGTCATCTTGTGACAGACAGATCTCACACTTTTGTTTACTCTGTCAACTAATAATGATTGAGACCAACCAACAGTTCCATAACAGCTTGTTATCTCCTATGGTTTTAATCCTATTACATGTGTATTGATTATACCAAGCTGTTAATGCCACTGTCAGCAATAAGTCATTATCCATTTATGACTTTTCTTTTTGAAATCCTCCACTTTGGTTTGTTCAACCCCATTGGCTGTTTCATGCTGTGAATCTTTCCTCTGCTAAAGTTTTTCTTAATTGGTTGGGGAACAAATTACTTATTGGTAGACAGTTTAAATTAAAAAATTGATGCAATTTAACCATAGTCTTAAAACACTAAATTGTGGGTTTTCTTTAGATAACATCAGAATGCCTTTGTTTTTCTTCCCATTTTTGTAATGGATCTTCTCACAAAATCAAAATGTATACATCACAGTACAGTCTTTGTATAAGGAGTAAATTAGTGGTAATACTATTACATTGTCTTTAAAACAGACCTTTAGAAACTGGTATAAAGGATTCAGGTTTTGTATTTGTTAGTGCGTCTTTGATTTGATGTCACATGGGTTTTTTTCTTTCACTTTCAAATGAAAGGAAGCATCCATCAAGATCTGCATGTTGCAGGACACCATTATTGTTGTCAGATAGTTACATCTTCTGAAGCTTCTGTTTATTCTATGTGAATAAGAGTCCAGTGAAGACAAACATTGGCACTTCGTAGAACATGCACTGCGCTGATCGAAATTACCATTTTCCAGAAATGTCTTTTCTGAGCAAGAAATTGTCTTCATACTGGATGAAAGTGACTGCATGCATAGATTTCCCCTGGCTTGGAGATCAGTCGATCAGATGCGTGTGCTGTGTGCATTTATGAATTATTAAGTGTGTCTTTCATGTATTTATAGAAGACATGGCTGTGCTCACGACGCGATACTGGCATAAAAGTGGGGTTTGTACATGTATGTATATGTACATGGTCCTAAGATATTGATGTCCAGAGTTTATGATGATTGCATGGAGCCATTAGTTGATCTATTGCTGGCCAGATTATAATTCTTTCACAGGGATGTCCTCTGGCTGTAATGATCCATGAACCAAGCCTTAAACTGTACATGCAATTAACTGACATGCATATGTAGTGCTGTAGCTCAAGCTACAGGTATACTGGATGTACATGTACATGTATTTGTATGTATTGTGTGTACACAGGTCTGTATTACCTGCATTTGTATATGTATATGAAGAGTACACGTATTAATGAAATGCTTGTGGTTAAAATGTAACGGTTAGTGGTGCATACTGTAAGGTTTTAGCGGTTTCTTATACATGTATATGAGGAAGTTGTATTTGGCGAAGATGAGATGAGGAAGGATACATGGAATTTTTAAAAAAGCATCGGCTGACTGGTCAAAAATTGGTATGATAGAAAATTAGAATGCGCGCATGAATTCCCATGTGAATAAAAGAGCATGAAAATGAGTTTCCCAACAGCTGTCATCATAATGTTGGTTTTGTTGATGTTTAGAACATGTCAATGCTTATGAACTAGTTTTTGTAATTGTCAGTGGACTGTGGGCTTTATTGAGTGGAAACAGGTATACAGATATTGTATACAGCAACAGCGGGCATTCCTTCAGACCACTGGTCAACTGGTGGAAGTGTAGCTATCAGCATGCATTGTTAATGTGCATTCAGGCCTGCATTGATCAGAACCCTGTGTAGGGGCACTAGGGGCCCAGCTGTAAGGGTTGACCATAGAGCTAGAGTCCTTTATCCTCTATTGGCTGTATGCTGGACATTCCCAGTGGACAGGGGTCATTTGATCACAACCAGTCCCTAATTAAGCAGGTCCCACTCCCTTTACAGTCCTGTTGAGAGATCTGGATCCTAGATGGTATTAGGAGACAGCTGCAGCCTGCAGAGAGGGTCATTTTATGGTTTCCTGGCTGGAAAATGATTCTTGGGGACAAAAACTCAACGGCAGACCCATGATTGAGCATGACATTAAAATAATGTCATAATAACTGGGTACAGTGATGAACGACATCTCATGAATAGGCATTTCCTCTTTACAGTAATCTGAACATCTTTTAAATATTTCTTCACTGAATAACTGCATACTTGTACATTTTATATTGCATTGCATTTAGTGTGCTGAAGAGAACAACAACATATAGAGTGAAACAACTCTAGAAAAGTATAATATGTGCAGTTGATTGTATGTGTTGCATAAAAATTACCTGTTTGTGTGAAAAAACAAAATAAAACAAAGCAAAACTGGAAACATGAGCATATTGTACAGTTCAATAATAATATACTAGTATAAATACTAATATATCAATAGTATTGTTTTACACACAGTCACTGATAAAAGATGTTAGACAGTACATGATTTTGATTGGCAGATATCTGTTTTCAAGCATTTCCAATGAAATGCCTTGCGTCATAGTACTGGGGCATGTAGTTACAACGTTAAACTACTTCGTGAAGGTGTGTGTAGGAGCAAAGTTTTTGTGACTACAAACAAACACACATGTAGGGCTGAAACTTTCACAGCAGACCTCCTTAAAAGCTAAACGCCATTGTTCATTAAACATCATCTCCATCTCTGCTGCAAGTATTTCCTTCTTTCACGGCAGATTTAATTTCCAGTATAGTCAGGGACCAAGTCGCATGAGTTCTTTATTTAGAAAAACCTTTGTTTTTACGTTTCATTTACAGTGTATACACATGCACTTACACAAAACATACAACAATAACAGTCATGCACAGATTTGATGTGCAGGGACAAATTACAGTATATATAAACTAAAGTTATATTCATTGTGTTATTCGTTTCATGAGCTTAATTATGTTCCATGGCTGAGAGACCATTTAGGTCATTTAGCTTTATTTTAGTGTTGTAGTCAGAATTCTTCTTTTGATTCTCATTATATGGGAGTTTTTTTTTTCCACTGGTTTGCTTTTGTCATGGATTTATTGCCTTGTTTCATGTCAAAGAAGGAGGGTGAAAATCCCTCTGTGTAGTCATCCTGATCTTTCTGCCCTAGGCTATGGTTAACCGTAACTGCTTGTCTTTTGAAGTTTCCATGTCAGGAGCTGTTGGTCCTCTGAGTGATTTATAGAATTTATTTATGATACCATTACAGAGGCATTTATGTTTTTATGGCCTGGTCAGTCTAGTTTTGTTGCACTTCAAAGCAGGGTTATGATGCAGTTTTGTTGATAAAGCTTGAAGCTGAAGAGTCCTGAAGCTCAAACGTTGGATTGGCTAGGCTAAGGACATCTTGTCAGTATCGATTACCCTATTAGCCAAATATATGCACGATATCTGTGCTTTTTTTGCGGGGCTAATTAGGGAGGGTTTTCCTCTAAACTAGGTTATATGCTGTTGATTTGCATTTTCAGTAGGTTGATATAAAATATTCATTGTTTGCTTCTCTATTCTCAGAACACTTTTTTTGAAAAAAAGGAACGATAGGCGTTTGCTCTTAAAACATTGTTAAATATTTACAGAACTCTGTGTTGGTACCATTTTTTAAGTTGAAATTTGATATTCGTGCTTGCAGTTTCAAGGAATGAATCCAGACTAAACCAGTATGGGTGGGCGATTCATATGTACTTGCAATTCCCTAGAACTATTGATGGCCATTGTGCTGGAGTTGTGATATTGTTATGCACAGGATTCAATGCAAACCCATGCAAAGAAAGGACATGGTGACATTCACATAATCAATTATTCAACAGACCAGACCGATTCCGCCTATAAAACCGCATTGGATGGTTGTCGAAAGCTTATGGGAACAGCTGCCAAGCATAACTAAGGCCATACAAAAACTGATGTTCTTTATAGTAGTGTTGTCACTGACTGCTGCGTTTTCTTTCTGCAGAATTCTCTGCGTTCAATCACAGTCTTTGGCTGTATGTTATATCAAGCTGGATTATGGCTTTGGATAGAATGCTTTGCAAGTGCAACAGTGCTCATAAGAATTTAGGCAGGTGGATGTTTTTAGTCCATCAATATATTTTTGGTATTTGTTGATGAGTGAAAAGGAAAATAGTACAGTTACATGTAAACATCAGGTGTTCAAATCTTTTATTCTTTCGAAAATACCAAGCAATTTGAAGAAGAAAAAATGTTCCAGAGCAAATTTTTTCATCAGAATTTTTTCCAAAGAGTTTCTCCAAGGAGTTGTAAATATACATGTACATTGTACATGGTTATGAAAATGTTGCTTGGGCTACACTCAAGTGTAGCTGCTGTAATATAAAAGCAGCCCTTTTTGTTCTCCCGAACTGTTTGAGGAATTACACCATTCATGTACATGTAACATGACTGCATGTGGCCTTATTCTGAGCAGGCCTCCTGGAGAAGGTTGTGTTGATTGTGAAGGGATGGTATTTCTTAAGTGTACCCGAGATGTTGACAGGTGGATACAGGTGTGTTAGAGACTACCTGGGCTTCTGTGCTAGCCTATTGCTACGGAGAGGATTTGAGGTGTCTGCCGACAAACACATAGGATATGTTTCTGGTTTAGACTGCTGACAGAACATTCCTCATGAGGCCCTTAATCTGTCCTGTATACCGGTCTTTGCCTTTAGATCTTTCTATCTCCTGCCCCTTCCTGGTACCCAGAACACACCTGGTTACTGTCACTGGACAATAAACATAGGTAGTCACTAATCTAAAACATAAAAGGCTAACACCATGCTGGCTGAAGTACATAGGCAATGCAATGACTCCTTGCTGTGTAAAACAGCTAGGAACTGTCTGTATGAGCTGCAAATCAAACTTTGGTTTATGCAGATTTTACTCAAAGGTCAAAAACATTAAGGTTTTTTTTTTAGTTTCACAGCTGGATGTAAGTGAAGAACCAGTTTGGCTGAGTGTTTTGGTCTCCTAAACATTAAAATTATTTAAACTAACCAAAATCAAGTTATATATTCTTTTATAAATATATTTCTGACTATTAAAATGAACATGGTAAAGGGACTTTCATGTACTATACATAATTTCATTTAACTATTTCATGCTTCACACTTAATTTACTGCAAATAATCATAGTAAAAATTTTGTAAATGATCATGGTAAAAGTTTTGTAAATGATCATGGTAAAAGTTTTGGAACAGACTCTTTGTCTTTCCTAAGCTTGCACCATCGGTAAATTTTATCATGCAGCATATATTCTTATTGATATATCTGTATACAACTAACAGGTAGCCAGGTAGACATCCACCCTTGAACCTCAGCTGTATTTTGATAGCCATTCACCTAAGTTTTGTGGTTTTGGCTCTTTTAGTTCAGACATTGGTAGTCAGGGGACAGATATCCTAGCCAGTTTAGTTTACAGGTCTACAGATGCAAACATTTATTACTCCTTAATTACTGTTGAGACCCTCAGGTATAGATGTTTGTTATCAGAGCATGACGCAATGTCACAAATCACAAGTTAGGAAGCTGCGGTTTTACCATGTATAAGGCTTAACCTAATCTTTAACCTGGTCCGAAAATATTCATTTTGAAATTTGTGATTGGAAATTCAAAAATAGTTTATTTTCACTTGCTTGTACCAATACGTGTATTGTACCAGAGTTTCTGTAATTATGTGTATGTTCATTGATGTGCTTGTTGACAGAATACATTGTACAAGCTGTTAATAATGTGAATGGTAAATTCATCAGCCATTTCACATAGTAGGGCTATTTGGCTATTTAAAATTCATGTAAATTGTTAGAGGAGAATTAATGAAGGGTAGAAATGTTCCTGTGTGCTGGTATCCAGTACCTGTAGTATGCAGGTGGTTACTGGTAATCTTGAGAATCTGTTTACCATTAAGTATGCTCATGTCCCCATCAGTCTGTAACTAATGTGTTATTGATGTTCTCATACACTTTACACTGAAATAAGGTGTTTGTATAAGGGTGGATTTTTCAATACGGGCACATATTGAGTGTTGAAAGTCACAGACCAAAGAGGTTGTAGAAAACTCACCTAACCTTCCATGCTGGTCATAGGGGTCATGTTCTATATAGCCAGCATAGCAGCAGAGCTGAATGTCCTCCACAAATTTTTTTATGGGGGTTTGAAATATTTAAGCCTCTCCACTCCGTTACCTTTTCATTACATTACCTAATTTTGTGATGTTGCCACACTTAACAGTGCCAATATTTTGTGCTTTTGAAGTTTATGATAATTTCGCCTGTATTAAGATTGGATGACAACTAGCAAATGGAATTTAAAGTTTACTAGAAGGACAATAATAAATTTTATTGAAGAACTGGTAACGGAGTGGAACATTTGGTAACGGAGTGGAACATTTTGTAACGGAGTAGAGTGTACCAATGTTAATCATGACACAAGTATAATTTTAGAGTTCTGATTTTTTATTAACTTTTAATACAGTGAACAAAGAAGTCAATGAGTCAATACATTCAATGAACAACTTAAACTCAGAAACAGTTCAATTAACATACAGGTATTTGAAGTCTGGCTTACCTGCAATAAGTAAACATAAAATGTGAATACCTGTAATGAACATTTTATAACATTAACACTATCAAAATTAAAATTTAAAAAAAATCAACAGAATGACACCTGGTCAAAAGAACTGCCTTTCTCTGGAGTTGACAATTCAATTGCACTGACATAAAATCAGCTCAATTTCGAGTTCCATTTACTGAATCTTAATGTAGCAAACAAGATTCACGATTCACAGCTGCCGACTATTCACTTTGTGTACTTTTTCATTGTCTCTAAGTCATTCTTCGTGAATATAACATGACCTCTTCTGTCCATGTCGGGCACGTGGAGTGGCTCAAGAAGGTCTTCTCGTGGCTGCCATGAAGATGACGAAAACCCGCTCATCCAGTCATGATAGGATCCTGTTGATTAAAAGAATAAAATATGATGCTAAATTGATAAGAGTACAGACTTTTAAAATTTCTAAGAGACTTGAAATCATGTTACAAATTGTTATTTCATGTGTTTAGAATCAAACAAGCTTACCTGTTGTTGTTCGTTTCAAATACTTCATTTCAAAGCAATCACCTTCTACCGATATCACCGTCCCGGGGTAATATTTTTCTCCACACCTTACAACAGCGTAACATCCCATCTTAGGCCAAGAGTTGTCATGCTGAAAATAAAGATAAAGTAATTTATAATGTATGGGAATACCTTGTTGATAATTCTAGTTCTACTAACTGAAAATATGATAAATTTAGGTTAGTAACAGGAGTCTCTGAAGCTCTTACCTTTGGATCAGACTTGTTACTGTTGGTGTCTTGGGTATCATCATCAGGATGGATCACCAGGGCCTCTGCTTGCTGGATGCTGGGTTGCTTTAAGATTTGGCCAACCTCACATCCTAGTTTGGGGATATGTTGATCATAGTTAGACTGCAGTACATCATGTTCCACTGGAGAGTAGCAATCACACTGTGGTCCACAGTAGCAGCTTACGTCTCTTGTAAGGATGATACCAGGCCTCTGTGAATAGATCTGGTGTACTTTCATCACTCCCCTGACTGCTGGTACCGCTGTTGACACATGTATCTGCACATCTTCAGGAATCAGACATAATTTGATGCTTGTCTTATCTTCCAGATGTTTTACCAAGCTCTCTGCATCATGAATGTCTGTGCCAGTCATGGTCACCTCATCTGCCAGGCGTTTGATGGTTGCTCCCACTCCATCACAGGCTCCTTTCTTGTGTCCTGCTTCGCTAAAGTTCCACCAAATTTCTTTGAAACCCATTTGGAAGGGTATGTTGCACAGCAGGTGGAGATTGTGTCTACCCCTGTATTGGGTTACAGGGCCATCGCTCATGAAGTGCAGTTTAGTTACTGTCGGATGGTTCTCCCTCAGGAATCGCAGAATCGGTATCAAATGGCACCAGACCATTGCTGGTGTATGGCTATTGTTGTCACTCAAGCTACAGAATGGGAGTGTGGTTGTTGTTGCCTCACCACCTATGTAGGCTACACCTGTGTGTAGTGTTATTTGCGAATTGGATGCACCATAATGGGCCGACTGGATCTGACGCAGGCTTTTCATCGTCCAATTTTCAGCAAAATCTATGTGAAGTAGGACCTCGTCCCCTCCTAACTGACTTTTCTTCACTCTGCACACCTCAAATTGGTGCAAGATGTTGTAAACATGGGTACTGAACTTCTGAATCTGCTTATTGTATTCTTCTTTCATCTCAGCGACAGTTCCTTCAACTTTCTCCTTGATTGTCTTCTTTGTTGTTTTTAGCTCTCCCTCTTTGTCCTTGTATGTGTGGTCTGCTGATTTCCACTGCCACCACCAGGTCTGGCTTTCATCCTGGCCTGTACTTTCAGTCTGAGTGAAAACAACCTCAGCATGCTTGCACTTTGCACAGTCCCTGTACATGCATCCCTTGTTGTCTCTGCTGCAGACAATCTGGTTTATTGTCTCGTCAGCGGACCCTTCGGCTAAATACCCCAAGTTTTTTAGCTTGTTATGCAAGAGGTGGACATTCTCATGTACTTTACAGAGGCATGTTTCCCTGTCAGCGAGTTTAGGTTTCACTACCCAGAACGGCTTCAGTTTCCAGAATTGGCTGAAAGACACTGGTCTCACGGGATGTAGATGCACATACTTTCTATAAGTGCTTCTCAACGATTCCAAAAGGAAACGCTTCTGCTTCTTAACTTTGTTGCGTGTGATGACTTGCTTTTTACCAGCAGCACACCAACTGACATCATCCCTTTCAAAGAACTTTTGAATCTTTTGTTTTACAGCATCTGTGACACAGTTGCGTTTCTTAGCTCTCTCATAAACTAGCAGATTTTCATTTCTTTGCTTAGCATTTGTCTTCAGCAGCTTTTTGGACAAGAGACCAGTGTTCTGTGCTTTGGTCAGCAATCGATATTTTGACAAGATGTTTCCAAAACCAAAAAGCTTTGCGAAGAGTTGTGCCCGCTTCGGATTTTTTTCACAGGTGTCTTTGCCCTGTTTTATTTGTTGAGTGAGAGCATAATGGAAAATCAGTTCCTTTCTTATAAAGCCCTGTCCAGCATTTATCGTTTGTCGAGCCCTCTTCCGTGGTGAAGCATAATGGGTAGCACATACATCGCCTTCCTTGCAGTTCTGTCCAAATGGGACTTTGATTTTCAGTTTTGTCCGAGAGAGCTGTTTGCGTAATTTCTGGTTTTTCCGCTTTTCATTCTCAAGCTTTTCTGTTAACTTTCTATTAATCCTATAACAGGCCGTGCGGTCCCTACGAACATTCTTCCGACCTCTCTTTTTCTGTGACGAAGTGGGATTCGCGGAGGTACCTGGTTGGGGTTCAGGCTGTCGCTATGGCTCTTGCTGTGGCAGATTATGAGGTGGACTTGTCGGTGGAGTTCCAGTCAACACTGCTGCTTCTTGTTTTTCCAACCAAGCCAAATGATCTTTTTCAGCCCTGCGTTTATGATAGGCTATCCTCCATTTTCTCCGCGTGGCTCTAACCTCCCGTTTGGTCATATCTGCTACGTATTTTACTTTCTTCTTTTCCCTTCTAGCTTTCCACCTTAATCTCTCCTTCTCCTTGGCTGCTTCCCTCTTTTCTGGGTCTGCATTTATACGATTCCTATAAGCCCTCTGCTTTTCTGCTGATGTCATTTGTTTCTTCTTGGGAGGCATGGCTAAAGAAGAAGTGGAATAAAAAGACAGAGAATAAAAAATGCTCAGTTCATAGCAATCAGGGATCACAAGATTTTATGAAATTTATGAAATCAAATATGTTTGGCTGATTTCTGAAGATTTTTCCTATTTTTTAAATATTAGAACAAAAATCAGCTAAATCAGCATAAGATCATGCAGATACATCAGGGATGTGATCAGTCAAGCAAAAAAAAAAAAAAATAGGAAATGTTTTTTGGGTTCAAGAGATCACTGATGGTCCAATTTTCGTGGCCTTTCGAAAATACCTAATTTGTACAAACAGCATCAGAATGTGGTAACTAGTTGTTTTATTTAGCAATTTTGGGGCATGTGGAGGTGTTATTCTAATGAATACATTGGAAAAAAGTTGAAAAAATCCAAGGAGTTTAATTGTTTTCCACTGGTTAAGGTCGTTGTTGTTGTTGTTGTAAAACGAATCTGTTGGACCACAAAAATGCGTAAATCCACGAATTCGCGGAAAAATCACATCCCTGATTCAAGTACCAATCATCTAATGGCTAGTGTACATTATTATTTCTTGAATGACACCTCATTCTACCAGTCAGATGATAGAATTGGCGAAAATTTCCACTCCGTTACCAATCACTCCACCCCGTTACCATATTTGAGTAACGGAGTAGAGTAACGGAGTGGAATGGTAAACCTGAAAGTGGGTCACAGCCATAACACAATGAGGTACAGCTCAAAGGTTCCTGTTGCAATCTTTCAAGTCCTCCATTGCCTTTTTAAAAATTTACTTCAAAAAGTTGTTCTCTGGTTACCATGGATATGAATGCTGGTAACGGAGTGGAAAGAAAAAAGCATACTCACCTGATTTCTCAACTATTTCAGCAAAATCTGGACTTGAGTGTGGACTTGCTCCACATGCTCCATTGTTTTATCTATGGGGGTTACACAAGATACATTTTAGCAGGGGCTAACTTGTTGCCTCCCCTTTCAGTTCATAGATGGAGACACTGATCAGTGTGGTAACGGAGTGGAGCCAGTTTTTTGTGACAGCAACAAAATTAATTTTTTTTCACAATTTGGGGCATGGAGAGATATTTAAGCTTTTGAATATCAATTCCACTGTGATATTGAATAATAAAAATGTTTCAATGCCTTGTTAGCATTGAATTTAGCATGCAAAAGAAACCTTGCAGTGGGGCGACCCAGAGTTGTGACACAGTGAAAAGGGCCCAGTTCCATCATTCAAACCTGAATTACAAAAAAATAGAGAGCCCACAGAACTGGGATTTTTATGCTTTATTAAGCTATCTACCAATATTATTTCTGCAGATAAAGTTTTCCTATATAATAATGTAGCAGAAAATATCAGGCCTGGACATGTTTTTTCCATATATGTGCCCGTATTGAAAAATCCACCCATAAACAGTCACAGTGTGCATTCATGTACATCTTATTTAGCTTTACAGAAGAAAATCCATTGAACTATCACTTAAGGAAATGTACAGTTACCAAGTGTATATGTACATACTGTACATGTAACTGTGTTTTTGCTATTGTTCACTTTGGAAATTTAATACTTCTTATTGAAACCAGCAGTCTGGGATGTTTTGTCCTGAATGCTATCAGTGCGTGCCAAGAGAATATAGATTATCAAGGGAGAATTGAGTCAGTCGGGAGTCTGGTGTCTTTAAGCGAGGTTTATATGTCAGGATGTCCTGTGGAATCAATCGCTGAAGCGTATAATCTCATAAAGAATGGCCTGATAATTTCTTCCAGCAATTGAAACACACACGGAATGTCTGGCGATAGTCACATACATGGTTTCTTATCCCAACTGTGAAAGGTGGTCTGGTCAAGTGTGAGCAGTTTCTTTAAGACATGTATATGGGCTGTATAGCCATAAGAAAGGGAACACCACTAGACTGGTAGATCTATACTTTGTAATTAAGCTGTTTGTGTGAGGTACAGTATGCCTGGCTTCAGTTTGGAAGGTTACTTCAGTCTACCATGATATATACAGTTGAGATATCAAATAACGAAGTATACAACTTGATGGAGCCCAACAGGCTGGCCCCACCTTGATAAACATCTAGTTGGGTAACATTGTATATAGGATTCAAGCTTAGTGGATAAACATGTGCTTGCAAATAGCTCAAGTAACCACTTGATTTATAGATTACATGTACATGTATACCCTGTGTAAAAGTGTAATGAATGCATAAAGGTCCTAAGGTGGATGTTGTATTATTTTTAGTTTTAGATATGAACTGTAAGGTAATGTACATGCATATACATCTTAATCTTCTTTTTGTTGCACAACTGTACGCATTTGAATTTAAAACTTTTCCGTCTTTCTGACACCTGTTTTTTGAATGAGATGAAATCATAGCTTGAAGAAGAGATAAATGTAGATGGATGTGTTAATTTTTACCCGCCTTCAGGCCATCATTTAAAAAAAATATTAACCTGGCCGATCCTCCAAAAAAGGGGCCTACTCTTAAGTTTCTATTGGAATTTTGTTGGAAGCTTTTTTTTTTTTTCTCTCCTGGTTTATTTCTGTAAAATCCATATCATTTCCGTAAGCCACAATAACAAATATGGTAAGGTTCTGTCCAACAAGAAATGTTTTAAAGATGGTGTTATGTATACATACATGTATACATTGAAAGAAAAAAATTTCAATGAGTTCATGTTCATAATTTAATTACTATAGTATTAGTTCATGTATTTGTTGGCAATTTGGCTACATGCATGAAAATGTATACCCCAATTCCTCAACACTTTGGCATATGAAAGACCAACTTTCAGTGCAAGTTATGCACATTCAGGGCTTCACAAAAAGTATAATTTTATCAATCATCACAGAATAATGCCTTCAGAATAAAAATTCTTGAATACACAGCTTGCTAGCATGCAAAAAGGTTGAAGAATTACAGTACATTCATATATATGTATTATAAAAAAGGATGTTATCCAGTGTAATGCATACATGTACATGAACATGGTTAAATGTGTAATAATAATATGTGAATCTATCTATGATCTGATGTTTGGAGATGGACATATAGAGTTTAGATGTATGCAAGTGTCTTTGTACGCATACATGTACATGTGTCGGGGTCGTTTGCTCAAAGCCGATACAACAAAGTATAGTGCACATATGTGCATGTGCATGTATGTTCAGATGACTGCTCAATGTCTTGAGCCTGTTCCAACAAGGCCGAACACACCTGTAAGTTATGAATGTGAGCCTACATGTGAAGTGATGTGTACAAAGTTGTACACTTATATTGTATTGATGTACTTGGCAAAGCTTTAGCTCAATCCCTACCTAAGAACCTCTTGAGCAGACATAAATCTTGTTGTTATAGTACTAGGTTAAATATTTATAATCTGTCAACACATGTCAGTGCTTAACAATGTCTGACTAGACCTCAGAGGTGCAGTGTATAAGGAAAAGGGTTCTTGTTGGTTTAATCTTTGAGTTGTGTATGTCTGACCTCATGAACGCTGTTTGGCTATAAACTGCATACATGTACTTACATACAGACAGTAAAGCTATGTTTTTATATTGGTTTCTAACTTATATGTACATGTGCGCTCTGTCATACTGTGTAATTGTAATTTGGCTATGCACGTGTACATATATATAGTGTGGTTTAGGTTGGTTTGATTTGATTGTATACTGTCCATGACCGTTAGTGAAATAATATGTACAGTGTACTACATAGGTGTTAAATTCATTCTACACGTGGAACGTGTACGTGTAAAAAAAGACAGATAAAACGTTGCCTTCTTCATTATCCACATGCCCACATGTTGAACATGTACATTTAATTGTGTTCTATTTGAAAACTTTAAAGACATCAGTATAAAGTTTACAGAAATTGTACATTCCCATATGACATAAAGTTAGTGTGTTCAGAGGTTGATTTGCAATAGGACATGGAAGGGTTCTGATGTACAGTAAGTTGTGATACAGTTTAACATCTTAATCCTTAGCTATGGGACAGCCAAACCATCAGTCGTGTTTGCTCCTGAAAGTTTAGGATAAGGTCCAGTAGTTCTGACCGACTGCAGCGTTAGTAGTTGAGTGGGCAAACTACCAATAACATCGGTTGCCTGTAGCGTTGGACCGGATGTCACTAGTGACCAAGGTGGGGATATAAGTCTCAATTGGATTGGCAAGCAAGTCACTTTGGATATAGACATGTGAATATACGTGTATACGTGTCAGTTTTGGTACTTACTTTTTTTGCTACTTACAAGAAAATTTGCTAAGAGAAAATTTATGACAATTTTGAAAATGTGAGAAGTTACAGTTGACTAGAAGTAGATTTTCAAAACTGTCTACAAGTAATCTAGTGAGTAGCCTACAAGCATGTTGCTGTACACATCAGGCTGTCATGGTCATGGCCTTTTTTTCTGTCTGTCCATAATGCTAGGTAGCATTGCCTGCCACTGCCTCTGGGACATTTCCTTGGCTGTGCGATTCCTGTGTCCTGGGTTATTGGAAGCGTATTGATTGTCGTCAGTTTGTGTATTGTGAAAGGATTGCGTGTTGAAGCTCCTCAATCTGTAGAACATTGATCCTGACTGGCTGACAAACACAGTGCTGTTGACATTGTTCTAATGGAGGGACTGCTATGTTTGGGCTCTATACATACTGTCCTGCTCTGTAAATCCATCAATCACCTTCACTAAGCATAGTTCAATCTGGTCCACTACCTTTACCAGACACTAGGACAACAGCTTGGACAGTGTTTACTGAACAGGCAAGCATATAAATAAAGAGATTATGACAAGTGTGAATCCCTAATGCCTTGCACTCAGTGTATGAATGATACATGCAAGCTGGATGAACACCTTCACATACATGTAGCCACCTTTGACTAAGTTGGATGGATTTCTGATGGTTGTGGAATAAATCACATCCTTTATGTTGATGGTAGGCTATGTGTGTATCCTGTATTGAGTTTTCCAAAAAAAAAAAAGAATTCATACAGTGTTTGATTTATTTATAGTTTTTGTACGAGAATGTGAAGAATTCTTTTTCAACCTGTCAGTTGTTGATTTGGGGATTTGAAACTGAGAATCCACATTCTTCATTAACTCTGTCATAAGATCTTATCACATGTCCTAATTAAGATTCCATGTAATTAAGACAATTAATTCATCATATTAAGACATTAAAATTTAATAAATTTAGATTTAATGTGATACTGTAGATTAGAAGTGGACATATGTTGTACAAGTAAGTAAGCACTGTACTCAACATACAGTTGACATGATCTGGTTCTGTGAACTGGATACATAATGTACATCACTTAGACAAGTGAGTATACATGTATGTCAACTGTAGGTTAATGTCCAGTAGATATTCTGGTGCCCAGTATAAGGTTTTCTTAAATGTTATTTGTTTCTTTTTTTGTTTTTTGTTCTGTTTTCTCTTTTCCCAAATCTGACTCACCATTGTATTTAAGTATGGAATTCTAAAACCCCAATCAAGTCAATAAATCATATTTTATACATGCAGATGTTAATCCCTATGGATTATGCGATATTGAGATTGGATGGTCAAGATGTATGTGGGAATGACCACATGAGTGTATACATGTGGATGCGATGTATGTACAGGCCCGATTAATTTCAGGATCTTAACCGTTTATGGGAACAATTTTACATTCTAAAAGTAAAATTATTTTTAAAACATTCACACTGACAGGGTTGCAGCAGTATTCTTGACAACAGTATGTCAGTGATTTTTAGTGTTTTTTTTTTTTTCAGTATTACAGTTTGGCCCACCCTACATGAACATAAATGGTGTTATAGCTGTATTAAAGCAGTTTTGTAATAATGAATTATTGCATTATTCCAGCCTGATCAAACTGTATCTTGGCATTCATGATCAAAAAGTCACTGCCTCCTTTTCATATTTGAAATACCAAGAGAGGATATTCTATCTCACATAAACCGTTACGTAATTATATGGCTAAATAGCGTCAAAAGTCACGTTATCCCTTTATAGTAGAAAACGGCCTGTCTTGATTGAAGCTTTCTATTTGATGTACATGTATCCTTTGGCAGTTGTGAGGTCTATTGAGTACTTCACATATTCAGTTTTCAAATGCGTAACAAAGGCTTTCTTTGATGTGGTTTCCAGATTTTGTGTGATGTTTTGTTATACATTATCAGGCCACTGTAAACGTATCCAGATTTTCAGACCAGACATGTCTTCATGAACACATTCGCAAAATCTAAAGTTAACATCTTGTCTTATAGCTACAGGACATGGTTGATGATGGTTTGTTATGAACGCTTCAACAAGTCTTGTCTTACTTTTCACTAGCAAAACTTTGGCACTTTGAAGCAATTTCTTTTTACGTCATCTGATCGTAGTTTATGGCCCTTATTTGATGATAGTCTATCCTAGTCTCGTTTCAAATTTGATTTGGTAACACTAAATCTGCTGAAGCGTTTTATGTCTCTGCGCTACACAGGGAAATAGATGTTGTATTGATTTGTTGATTTCATGTAAGCCTCTGATTGAAGAGATAAAAATGTCCTTAACTCCACCTGATGAATATTCCCCGAGGAGAAAGTTGGTGCTGAGAAAAGCCACTTGTGTGCAGTGCTGTCTGTCTAAGATTGCCTCCAAGAGTCTGAGAGTGATAGCAAGTGAACGGTTATCATCAGAGCAGTCAGGGCTTCAGGTGATTTGTATTGAAGCCCCCAAATTCCCTCGCACCTCCCCCCCCCCCCCCCCCCCCACCCCATATCTACTGTAATTAATGCCTTTCTATCAATCGGTTAATATTAAGATCAGTTATGCAGAAACAATGTATAGCTGTGGTGGAATGCTATAAACCAGAGGGTTGAAGCGTGAGAGAGATTGCCGCGGACCACCAGCAGAAAGAAATTGTGCATACAAATTTCATCAGTGTGGGCTGTCAGTTTTCTCACTGTAATCACGCTTTACTGTTGACTTTATTAGACACGGCATTTCCTTTATGGAGACAGAAAAGAATGAGGGCTGTTTGAGTGGTAAGAAATGAAGATTTATAAAGATTGGTGTCCCAGCATGCGCCCCTATCTAGGATTTAGTGTTTGATGCAGTTTGATTAGGGCAACAAGAAAATTCTGCCACCCTTGATCAGTAGGCTCTCTCTCCGGTGACCTATTAAGGGTGTTTAGCCGATCCAAATAGCACCTCTGCTGATTACTTCTGTATCTATAAATCACACGCAGCCCAGTTAATATGTTTTGCCTTTATGAGTGCTAGAGAGCTGATCTAATCTGCTGGAATTTTGAACAGATATTGGCCGTAGGATAACAATAACGACACTCTGAGGCAATCCGAGGAGCCTAGCCAAACGATGGAGCAATGAGTGGCCCAATCCCAGCCTATCTAGTATCTGCCTCAGAACACATACAACCCCAAACTGCCTTCCCATGTAAAACACCCCACTGAGAGTTGTGGGCTGTTATACTGCGAAATTACGGTACTTCAGGGGCAGATAATTGCATGTCGCCATCTGGCACTGATCACATAGGACGCAAGCAATGCTGTTTTTTTATGGTTTCCAAGAGAGCACATCACGCATTGCAGTTCCCAATCATATTTTTATGACTGTTATAAAAATTAAAAATGCATGGCTATTTATTGGTTGAAGTGTCCTGTGTAAAATAACTGCCTCATTCATCTGACCCCATACCTTTGATGTGAAAGGCTTTATTCGCTCTCGTGGTCAATAAAGTTTGCATAATTATTTGTGTGGGCTTGAGCGGATTAGAACTAATTATACCTGTTCATTATTCATGCTCGCTTTTAATATGCAATTAATTTATTAATGGTAGTTGTCCAGCCCACTTGCTATTAACACTGAAGCATGTCCATATGTTTATCCTGAGTGTGATGTGGCAGATTTCTGGCAGTACCAGTAGTCAAGATTACTATTATTTCTTATCTTTATACATGTAGCTTGACCGTTTGGTTTTATTTTTCCCAGCATTTCACTTTTACACTTTTTTTAAAAAAAGGTACACATACATGTACTTGTACTTTGAGAAAGGAAATGGAGTGAGCAGTATTGATTAAAAGTAATTTAATTCAAACTGTTGTGTCATTCGTCTTCAGCAACTTGTCAAATCAAATTAAATTAAGGGTAACACACTGTATTTTAAATTAGTTTATTTCAGAGAAATCCACCTCAAAATGTCACATTCTTGAAGTATAGATTGAATAAGACACTACTTTTAGCATTAGGATTGTTTTTTTTGTTCTGTCAAGCTGATTGAATTGATTTAGAACTCTTTTGATGTCCTGTATGCTTCATGAAATTATAGAGGCGATTTTTCTTCTATTGAAGTCATATTTTCAATCTTTAGGCTTGTCACCCACCAAGAAGATTGTAATTTTTAACATTCTTGCAGTACAATACATGTACTTTTTGCCTGCTGTATTTAATCTAAGATTTTGTCCTTGAATTATCCATTTTACCTTATTCTTTCGACTGAAAATACAAGTTTCAGCACCAAAAGTAATACTAGTATTATATTGACTATTTGCCTCTAAAAATACACTTTTTGAGGCAGATGTTTTGGTCAAATGTTGTACTCTAGTTTACATTTTTTTTTTCTAACATTGTTGGCTTGATAAATAAAATGTTTACTTTTAAAACTGAAAGCAGTACATGTCCACACTCTCCTATGAACATGAATGCACAAGGACTTAAAGGTTAAAGGCATTGTATTTCAGTGGGAGTAACAATTTGTTTCCTATCATTGCAGCCACCGCTTCATGGTGTCTTTATCAGTTTTTCAACTGGCATATGAAGGGAATCAACATTTGGCCACCACTGGTTGCAGATGTCATTGTAGGCAAAATTGGTCGATCACTTGGTAGAGCGCGGCCAATAGAGGTCTATATTAACATGTGTGTATGGAGTTTAATATTTGGTCTGAGGTTTAACCTTTTGTCCACAAGCCCCTGGGCTGTAAATGGCAGGGTGGCCTTCTTTCAGCAGGTCAAGTGATAGGCAGATGTAATTTGAGCTGTCCTTCCCCCTCTGAAGCAGCTCTGGTAATTTATCTCTTCTCTAACTCTCTAATGACACTAACACATCACAGAGCCACAGATAACTTGATATTCTGTCTTTCCACAGAAATGAGTTTTGGAATTCCACAGCATATCAGCTGTCATTACGTTAATGTGCTGCCTCATCTGGCTATCTGATTGATTTTAAATTCGGCATCTCATCAGACCCCCTACGCACTTTCCCGCTGGGCTCCCTGTTTTAGCGCCCAGGATATGCGATTTGCGTGGTCAGTGGCATGCAGCCAGTTCCCTACCCAATTTCTTTTAAAGCGTTTCTTCACTCTCTTCTCCCAATTGGAGTGGAAACACTAAAACGGCACTGTCCTCGAGTTTACACACGTGTCAGTGTGAGGAATACTCATTTAACACCCTCGTTTTTTGATTAATTCCAAGAGTAGCGGCTTCAGCATTTGTTTAAGGAAGCTCTCTTTTTGGCCTTGGTGTTGAAATAGAAATCTCATCCCTTTTCTAAATAAATGGTCTGCAGCTGTCTCGTTGTCTGTACATTAGTTGATGAGAACCTCCCTGTAGATTGATGAACTGTTATGATGAGCTGCCCAGAAATAACCCCAAAAAGCTAGGCTTGATGAAACAGTTTTTGTTACAATAGCTCTTTAGCTAATGTGAATGATCATCATTTTGTCAAATGAACTATTAATATAGCTGAGATCTAGAGGCCAGAAATTATGCCATGCACGACTCTGACATAATGCTTTCCATGATGACCACAGGGAGTTACAATCCATTAAAATGTTACATGTTCACATTGTGCACAGAATTTGGAATAATCACAGTTGCTTAAACATGGATGCACCGAAGCGTTTTGGAATCGATTCCTTTCTGTGTAATAAGGAATGAATATGTGTGCATGTATAAGTACACGTATGTGTATATTCAAGTGGACATGCCGTGCTAGATAGCAGGGCTTCTTTGATCGTAGTAACGAATCAAAAATATTTCATACATTTTAGGTCACTTTTGCTAATTTACATGTATGTTTCAAAATAATTGTTTTCCATATGCATGTGCTGTACATGCATTATTAATCCATATTTTATAATTAAAGAAATACATGCACATGTTGGTGTTAATACATGTTTCTAAAAGTTACTAACTTGCAAATTTCAATTCATATCCTTCTGGCGCAATTGCATCATATTTGCCAGCAACCTACAGATGGTCCTGGGCTTTGCTCGGTTTCCTCCTACCATAATGCTGGCCACCGTCATGAGTGAAATATGCTTGAGTACGGAGTAAAACACCAATTAAATAAATATTTGCATTAATATCACATCGGGGTGTACATGTACATATATTTCTGTTTCCATCTATTGCCAAACTTTGGTAATTGTAAACATGTATGGTGATAACACCTTAACTAGATGTCCACAGAGGCTTGCTGGTAACAGCCTCTATCTTGGTGGGAAGCCTTGATATTTACATGAACATTTCATACACAGAAGTTCCATGTTCATTTTGCTGCCATAATGTAATACACTTGTATATACGAATTTGTCAGCGCCGTCAAGATCAGACTCATTCCAAATTTGGACTTTTGATGATCAGCAAGTCTAGAAAAGCTGTGTGTACATGGAATAGCTACATGTATGCATGTAAGTATGTGCATTGATCTTATAAGGGTATGGAAAAACTGTTTCTCTTGCTCATGATCTTTGTTGGACTGTATGTGTGTTCTGATGGGGTGCTGAGGACCAGTCTAACAGTAGTCAGTGCTGGCAACACTCAGGCTGTTGTAGTGATCAGATTATCACCTTGTGTGTGAGAGAGAGTCTGACAGGACTGGGTTGTGCTCTTTCCTCAACAGATTATATAACGGAGGAGCTGATACTAGTACTGTAATTGATAGAGGAAAAGCTCACTGTTCACATCCCCATGATTATACATGCCCCATGGGACGGCTAGATTTGGAGGATCAAGTTCTGGTTGGTGCCCTGAGTTGCCCTTAAGAACAAAATCAGTTGGATTAAACTGAATGCTTTGTAGACAACCATCACTGTGATAGGGGCAGCAAGATAATGTTGGCTGTTTTGTGTGTACGCGGTACATTTTTACGTTGTTGTAATGGTATTAATTATGAGCAGTTGGACCAGATGCCAAATTTCAGTGATGTACAACCATTATTTCAGCCATGCTGCAGGGTCATGGTATTACTTATATGAATGTATCATTGCATGAGGCAATAAATTTTTCGGGAAACAAATATCAGTTAAGGAGGGGAATATATCATTAGACCATTTCAACATATGTTTACAAACAGTGGCCTTCCATTGTAGCAGATTAAATGACATGATTGGATAGTTGACATATATCTTGCAGGTATTATGTCTTTGTTGACTATTTTTAGGCTTTCTTCTTGTTTTTTTTGTGATGTTTTTTTGACCTTTTGAGAAGATTTTCTTAGGACTTACACATGTGTCTTGTAACACCAGTATTTCACTCTGCAATGAGGATTGGAGTGGCTAGACTGACAGGTACAGTAAAAGGTGTTGAAATTGGATTTATGAAAGCGTTGAGGTCTAGTGGAGACAATGTCTGCTCATCACACAGGCATGTACAGAGCTTTTTCTTACACGTCCCAGCACATTCCTCACGCCACATAAACTCCTTCTGCTCAGAGCTCTAACCAGAATAAATTATTCAGTGCATCAGCGCTGCAGGTTTTTTTTTTTTTTTTTTTTTTTTTGTCTCCCAAGCTCCCAACCCCAGAGATTGCTCCGAGCTATTGTTAACTCCTCATGAGATTAAAGGTTTTAGAATCTGTAAGAACATAATCATTCCTATGTCAAAAGTTGTTGAGATGTTGTCAGAGCATTGACTATGAGTATTGGTATGCTTACTGCATGTATACCATTAAAGACAGGAATTTTCAGTCTGATGTTTGTTTTGTTTCTTCCACGTTTCACATTTATGACAACGACAGGAGTCACAAGGATTATGGATTTTCTGATTTTTCTGTACATTTTTGTCAAGACCATAAATTTATTTTTCATGAAGTCATCACCACTTATGTACATGGTTATACATTTATGCTGTTCTTCATGCAGCTATACCAAAAAAAAAAGAAATGTCTATATGTACTTGAAGGGGAATTGCTTAATAGCTCTGAACTAAGTTAATACGACTGTGAAATGTTCATGCTTGTTGTGAATCATGTACAAGTAAATTAATAGCGATTTGTAATTTTACCAGACACGATGAGGGCAGAGTTCAATAGCTGACAAGGTGCCTGTTGAAAAAAAATGAAGCTTGGGAGGTGTAATTAGATTAGCACCTGATAGAAACAAAAAGGACTACTTTTGACGAGAGGCACCATTTACATGTAGCTTGTCTTGAAGATATGTGTACGGTAACTCTTTTGAGTGCATACATTATTACTTGTAGAGTAAGAGTTTGAGGATTAAGGTTTCAGAATTTCGTATTAGTAACACAAGTCTGTTGTTCATTGCATATGACAATTTCTCCTTGCTGTATAATGTTATTAACAAGAATCATTTTTCTGATGTGGCTGTTTTGAAAATTACTACATTGTACCCAGTGGTTGCTTCACGGTTGTTCTGCTACATGTATGTCAAATTGGGGGAAATTACCAAATTTCAGCCTGGTTTGATGCATTGTCTACATATAGGCACATTTATGTATATGAATTTTCATCCATATTTACTCTTACAGATATCACACAAATTGCAGTTTAGGTTTTCAAACTATTTAGTAAGTTTCTGTATGTAACATGGACTCATAAATACATGTACTTCACCATGATGATCAGAAAAATGGTCAGAAAAATGGTCATTCTGATGGCAGCTTTGAGATTTCATAAGAAAGGCTTTTGTCATACTCTAAATTGGTTTCTCCCTTGAATGTCATTGTCTCATATATCAGAAAATTCAAATTGCAACCATGTCAGTATCATGTATCTCTGCTCGTAAGTTCTTCAGTATATGTAGGTGACAATACAACAGCATGAGACTGCCTTAGGGTTTGAACAGTGGTTGACAGCTGGTGGACATTGGACATGGTGGACTGGACACAGACTGCTTATCACAGAAATCACCTGACCTGGCCAGTTCATTATATCCCTAGCTCACCTGTGGTGCTCATGCCACAATACTGAATAGGAACATCCACATAAACTTCCACTGGTCTGTGGAATACAATGGCTTTGTTGGCTGAGCCAGCCAGTGTCCTGAAGCTTCCAGAGTTCATAGCCTGCCTTAATGTTGCTTTTATGTGTTCTACCCCAGAGAGCAGCAGCCTTAATGCTCTTGTACCTAGACAACATTTGTACATATGTGCTGTGATAAAAATATTTCAATTCACGAATCTTTCCACTTGATATGGTTTACATGGGGCGGCGGTTTTGTTATATCACTTTGTACTTTGCTTTTGCAGGTCCTGTATATACAGTACATACATGTACCAGTATGTCAGTGCCAGGCAATGTACATGTATGATCAGCTGTCAGCATACATGTTCTAGTCATTGCTCTCAGTTGCAAAAATGCAATACATGCAGATGCATGACATTTGTGTGCACATTTTCATTCTTTTCTGTCTTTTTCTAGATGTTTTCTCCTTTGGTTCTACATGGGCAATGTAAATATAGTTATGGACATGTTTCATGTCTGACACATTGGTTATACAGTGTACATGTAAATGTTGTGTACATGATCACCATGGAAGTACAATGTAACTGTACAGGTATATGTACAGGTATGTGTGTACATGCATTAGATCTTCTTAATATTTACCTGTGAACTAGTATAAAAGTATAGGTGTTAAATTCTTTTTGAGTATAAATAAATCAATATTTACAGGCTGTAGTACACTCTGCCCGAATACATGGCATTGCCTTAAAACAACAGGCAAGCACAAATAAATACAAGTAAACGTGTAGATGTAGGTTCGTGTATAGTGATATGAATGCCATATGCACATTTCGTTGCTCCTCTCTTCTATTCTCCAACCATCATACAGCGTGTGTCTTTCACAGCTAGTAGGTGTACATGCCTTTATTTTCCAATTACGTAATATAGTACAATGATGATGTAATAAACAGCTCAGTATGTGATTCAGCAGTTCTTGTAACCAGTGCTGAGCTCCAAACCTCAATCGCTCATGAATCCAAACAGTATGTACAGCTGTAACACATCACAAAGTTTCTCTAGGGATAACAACTTCTGATTTATTTCTTTGCAATGTTTCAGTCTTCAGTCTGACATCTTGTCAAGTACGTTTTACATATATGTTATCCTTATACAAACTCTGAAAACTTCTAATTGCCTCTTAAGGAATTCAGTAAATCAGACAGTCTTCGTGCTTGCTGTGGAACATTTGTTAATTGATATGAGAGAATCCCACAGAGTTAATAGGAAAAAGTTGTGAGTTGACAGGTCGTAAACATTACTTTCCCACACCTTTACTGAAGCCTCTGTCAATTAACAGTTGATGTTTTATTTAGACCTCTCTGATCATGTAACCTAAGCGCCGCAAGGAAAACCGTCTGATAAATGCTCCCATTTCTATGTGCAAATGTGCATGCCTTTTAGCTTTAGCAACCTCATTAATCAATGAGGTGACAAGGAAAACATAGATTGATAACAATCAACAACCAGTTCAATTTAGTTGTAAGTGTGGCAGCATAGCTTCATGGATTTTTTTTTTTTTCAGGTGTGTAAATATTTTTAAGAAATCCACTCACCCAGTTTAACCTGTTGATACAGCTCTTGTCAGACATTTGATTTACAGGCGTGCTGGCCTGTTAAGTGTAGGTTGTTCTATCTCCTTCAGTTGAGTACATACATGTATACACCTCGGTTATCACCCTCTGGTCTTATTCACATGTGCTTTGCATACAAGCAGTAAATATTTCGTATCCCTTTGAAAGCATTTTTGTGTGATAAAGCAAAAGTATTTCTTTGGCTTTTGATGGATAGACTGCACCCATCCAAATGAACTCAAAGGATTCAAATGAACCTGATAATTTTCACCTCATTGTACATTTACATCTTTTTTTGAAACAAAGCCACATAATAAAATTGGAGTATAATTTTTGGAGAAATACCAAGAGCCCTTGACTGTATTATCTATAAGTAAATAGATGCCTGGGAAATTTTCAACCTTGGGTTGTAACTTGGACAATTCAAGACCTGCAAGACTTATTTGTAGATTTATTTCTACAAATACCAGTCCTCTGGCATTCATCACTGCTGCATTTATTATTCATATGGCAGACTAAATTAACACTCTTTAAGGCTAAGAGATGTACATAACTAATGAGATCATAATGTTATATATGCTTACATGTAGCTGTTGATGTATTCTATGCAAGTATTTGAAGAAAGTTATGTTACTATATAAATATGGACATCATATCAGGTAACATATTTCTATTATGCATTCCATGAATGAGCCTTGTAGATATGTGCCAGGGTGGTAAATTCAACTTTTTAGTTAATTGCTAAAATGGTGTTCTAAGGTATTTAAGAAAAAATCAAAACTCGTTGAGCCATGTACATGTGATTCAGATACAATTTAAGAAGCCTGTGGAACAATTGGATTTTCCTCTAAGATGTGGTTGATGAATATTTTTCTTCACAGTAGCTTGCGTGTGAAATGTTCTCACCTGTGGTTGCTAGATGAACCGCAGATATATATATATATATATATATATATATATATATATATATATATACGTTACTATACCCATGCCTATCGGAAGGGTCCTCCATATCTCTGTGAAGCCACAATGCAGAGCGCCCTGCCTCCAGCTGCCTGTCGGCGCATGAGTGCCATGTAGATGGCGGCCATTTCATAAATGACAAGTGAGTGGAGATGCTGGACTTAAATAGATATGGATGGGTATTTATCTTTGGGATGATCGACATCGCGGAATTTTAAGTCAGGTGCCCTAGGACCCTAAGCATTGTAAAGGAGTGACTGGGCGGGCAGGTTAGTAATAGACTGTTTCCCGAAATATTACAATTCTTCCCATCGGTGATGTCAATTATGACTACGCGAGCGTCAGTACAAATATAAAAGAGGGCGGTGTAGTCATCCAGGGCTAGCATTTTCCTGTGCAATAATGTTTGGACAACATAAAACTATGACTAAAACTAGATCTAAACTGGGCTTGAATTGCAACATAGCCATCTCCAGCGATAGCAAGCTCTTGGCGTCCACAGGGACTGCAGACATTCGGCTATCATGGCTAGGACACTCATTCTCCATGCCTTTCATAAATCCTGACTAGGGATCTGTATATGTCTGGCATATGTATGTAGAATTGAAGCTGGTTTATGTGCTGCTTGCATTTTGTTTACATTACCATGTTTACAGGATACTGAAGACGATTATGGAACAGTTTGAATGTTTTAAGTTGTTGGACGGCTTGTGGCGTGTCCATGTACCAGTACATAGGAATTTTTCATAAGAAAACATTAAACTTCCCTCCCTTGTATGTTAAGGTCAGCTGTATATGCATGTTGTTCTGTGCATTAGCCATCTGTAAGTAAGGCCACAATTGTGAATGTCAGAATGTGCATAGAATTGATGCAGTACTTGTGCTGAGCGTTTTATCAAAGACTTGATCCTGAACTGGTTTTGCTGCCAGATCTGTGCTTGATCAATAAAAACCTGGGTCATTTAGCACCTGGTGTTTCTCCGTTCATCCATCATTGGGTCCTCATCCCCTTCGTTCAACTGGTTGTTTCAAAGAAAAAATTAAGAGATTTTTAGGCTGTTTTTATCAGCTTGTTAATGCTGCTTTATTTCTGAAGGATTGTGCCTCAGTGTAAGTTAGCTCACCATGCAGAAGAAATGCTGTTGAATAACGTTAAATTCTGCCTGCAAAACTGCTGCTAGTTAGCAGCATAGTTAACATGTGCAAGATGCATATATGCAGACTGTTGAACATTTGAATACAATAATGATCAGAAATGGGAATAAATCAGTAACATTTACGTAGCCATAGGCTAGACAGGATTTAAGCTCCATGAACTTAAACACATTAGCATTATTGTGCTTTGGAACAGCTGTAATTTATGTTCTATTAAAATGTACATGTACTTGTGCATGTATTATACAGCATTCTACAGCTACTGTTATATTACGCTGCATATGACAAATTTGTATGTAAATATTTATACATACATGTACATGTGATATTCATCATTTGTTATGTGTGTGCATAAAATGGTACATTTAATTGATCTGCATGTTCTTGTACATTTTACATAAATTTAAATACATTGTGTAATTCATGTAGGTGTTCACGTGTCTGAAATGATGCAATTTTCTGTGGGGCCATCAACAAATTCTTTGGGGCGTTAGCCTGATAAACGTCTTGAACTTGTTGCTTTAGTGACCAAAAACTTTTTTTGAATTAATACAGTACTTCAGCCAATGCATGCTGTTTTTATTTCACAGACACTTTACCGCTGCATTGCATAACCCAACATCCCAACTCATACATGAACAGCTGTTGATAGTCATTTTCAATTCAGTTTGCAAGGGTGTGCAAATTAATTGTCTCGAAATGAGTTTAGAAGTTTTTCCATGTGTTGTTGTTGAACTGGCCCCGATAGCACAGTTGGTAGAGCGTCCGCTTCGGGAGTGGTAGATCCAGGGTCAATCCTGGATCGAGTCACACCTAAGACTTTAAAAAGAGGAAGTTGTAACTTCCTCGCTTGGCGTTCAGCATTAAGGGGACGACTGGCTGACCCCAGTATAATGGCTCGGGAGGGGTGGCTTACTTGCCTTTGGTAAGTCGTCTCAGTGAAGCAGCACTAGATAAAATAGCAGTGGAAATCCGTCCTGCAAAAAGGAGGCACATTACATGGATTCCTTCGTCGTTATATGACTGAAAAATTAAGTACGACGTTAAACCCCAAGCACTCGCTCACTCTCTTCACATGTTGTTGTTGTTAGAAAGTGCATCATAAGAAATCTTGTAAAAATGAAGCCAAGGAAAGTTGTTATCGTACACTGCCGACCACCAGCTGGCACTTACACAGAAAAAAAATGCTTGAGGGTGTATTCATCGCCGGTTTCAGAATGTGATAACTTATGAATGTGATAAGCCAAGAATTTTCTCTGAATTGTGATAATGTATTATATACAAAGAAGTTTGTTTTTGAGTGGCGTAAAAGGTGTTCAGATTTAGAATTTTCTAAGGTATTAAGTGCGTGCACTCTACTGAATAGATTGTCCAAGAGGAATCAAACGCCAATATGGGCCCTTAAGTTAGAGACAGCGCTCTACACACACCTTCTGAAACTGAAGTGCTGATTTGACAGTTTTCCTTCTCTCCTAATCCATAACCTTGTCAAACTCTGAGTAGAACATGCTGGCCGGAGCCCTGCTTGTTAAGACGGTTTCGGTGTACAGGTGTATTTAATTACATTTACCTTTGTGATGGATCTGCACTTCTGTCAACCCAGTCGCCACTGCATGACAAGGTCTGGCGCTGGGTTAACATTGGAGTCAGGTAATTGAGGATGAAAGACAGCGGTAATGGAAGTAAAGTGTGGGCTTCCGCCTGTGGTGGCAGCTTGGAAGTTCCACAAGAATAGTTCACGAGAATGCTTCATTAGGCAAATGGACGCGAAACAAACTACATGTCCCTCATTGTAGGAGATCAATATCAGAAATTAATAATAAACTATAACCCAGTTGCCTTTCGTACTCTCATGAAATAATTGAGTGCTAGAGCCCGCTGTCAACACCCAGTTAGCCCAACCCCCGCTGTGCCCCAATCATTTCCACCTTAAACATGAATAGAAATGATACCTGTTCATTCAGGTAGAAGCACCAAATGTAAATTTACAATGACTGTGGGTCAAAGTTCAATTATAGATGTACACAGTTCTGATACCCCAATATAGATCTGTGTTTAAATTTAAGCAGCACTGGTCTTTGTAACAAAGAGAAGTACATTGAATTGTGAAGACGGCCAAACAGAAAGAAACCTTTTATGTTCGCACGTTTGTGTGTGTTATTTAGAAACATGATGCATGTGAGTTATATCTGTGTATGAACATACAGAATTATTCTGACCCATATGTTAATGTGCAGACAGCATTTAATTGGGTTTTTATACATGATGAGGGAAATATAAACATGCCAAAAAGTTTATGTAAAATGTGCATGTACATGTGCATGCATTGATGTATAATATACAAAAAAATTATACTTGATTCATGTTTGATATCAGTCAGAAAAAACTTCATAGCTCATACACAGTGTGTGTGTAAATGTACTTATAAAATACTTTGTATGTTGTAACCCATGATACTTGATCCATGGCTGATATGAAGTATATGCACATGAATGCAGCTTTCAGATGATCTTCATTTCTGTTTGATACAAGTACATGTGCATGTGTTTAGCATTATGACACTTTGTAACACATGCATGTACTTGATTCCTTTCTGATATCTTCATCCATGAAGCTGTTTATGGTATGGCAGATAATGATTTAATACAAATCGTGCTGAATATTTGGACATTGTGTGTGGATTACAAGTTTACAGTATCTGTATTGGATTTGTTTTGTTTCATGTGCAGTTGACTGATGTGATGCTGTTTTTGTCTTGTAGGGGATGTTGGTGGAATTCAGATGCAGGTTGTCCCTCAGACACAGTTCATTCCTCTGCCCGAGTCCCTCTGTCTCATCATCATGGATCTCAACAACAACCGCATTATTGCCACTCTAGACTTGATTCGGGAACGTCTTGCTCACTGTTACGGACCAGACATGCAACTCCCCAACGATCAGCTTATCTATGATACCCTTGGACAACTTATTCGGGAGAGAAAAGTGTTTCATACAGGTGAGCTACCATTGTGAAAATAATCATTAAATTGCAGTTGCAGAATCCACTTTATTATAGACATTTACAGCATAATCATCATAGCTAGCACACCAACAGAGGCAGACAAATGGAAATACAAGTGCATATATGATAGCACATGTACATTAAAAATATGTACATTTATTTTATAATTTTTTGAATGAGATTTTACTTATGAAACCATGCAGTTTCCAGACTTTATATGTAATAAGAAGTGTTCACGTGATAAATTGAAGAAATCCAATTCTTCTACCTTCATTATGCGGTCTTGATTTTAATGATTAAAATCTGTGTTCTATTATTCAGTCATTGTTGAAAACTGAAAACTGCTCCTTCAATCTGTTTATCGGTGATTTTGAAAGCTCCAGGTCAAATGCGTGCATGCCTCTGAGAGTGAGAAATATTCCTCTCTGGTCTCAGTTGGGGCCTTTTCTTTAATGTGGTTTAGAGCGTAGATGTTAACCTTTGTGATGACATAAACACATGTACCATGGCTGCTGATGGTTTAAATTCCCAAAGTTCATGTACCATTTGATACTTTGTAAGACAGGCTCCAGCAGCTTTCCTATAATGTATAATGTAATTAGATAAATGGCAGTTGCAGGAAATTGGAACCACTACACAAAAGAACATCATCTGGAAATACTTGAATCGCCTTCTCATATTTATTGTTATATAGACTGTATTGCAAGGTAATATCCAACATCCAACAACTCTTGAGAGAAAGAGAGTTGGTAGTCGAACCACAAGGTTCAGGTTTAGAAGCCGTGCCGAGTATCGACCACCCACTAAACAAACTTCTTTTTCCAGCTTCACTTAAGGCCCTTCAAAGAATGTATATTTTAAATTATTTTGAAGGCTCCACTCCCTTTTTGACCTTAACCAGCTAGGTAACTTCACAGCAGGCTACCTGTGGCCAGCTTTTAAACTGTTGACTTTTTACATCTATTGCATACATGCCACCACAGGAGCCCCTCAATGTTCAGAGACCAAACCCCAGACATCCTGTGTCTGTTTATTTTCTGAATTTGACATTTGTACCCAGCAGTGTTTGTCTTTCAATTTGTGGGGGCCCCAATGTCCCAGAGTATTTTGCACCATTCTATGGCAGCTAGGGTGTATTTTGAGCCAGAAGCTTACAGCCACACTGCTTAGCCAGCTTAGGACCTCTACAATCCTCAAGATTAGCCTCAGCTGTGAAAAAGCATTGACTAGCATTGCCCCCTTAACACCCACATAAGCTTATTTCCTGGTACTTTCCAAGTGTAGTGGAAACAGACATTTTACAACAGTATTATGTCACAGTTTGCTCAGTGGCATTAGTTCACTTCTACAGTGGCTGGCTACAGTACTATTTGTTGTCTTTAAACTAAGTCCCTCTTGATCTGTGAACTATTGGGTTATCAAGCAGCACACAAAAACCCTGGCAGTGGAAGATCTGCTTGTGTATCTGTACAGGGGCACAGAATTTTTGTACCTTTAAGATATACATGTACTCCTGTGCAAGTACTTTTGCACATGTCCTTTCAGGCTGTCATAACATACATGTGTCTTACATCTAACCTGCACATGCAACCTTGTACAACCAGCATCAGCTGTGTGATGTTATTTTACCTTGGTGAAGGTTTTTCATTGTTGTAAAAAAAATTTTGGTCACAGTGTACACATGTATGTATATACATTGTCCAATAAGCTCACATTTTGTTTATGTTGTATATATCATACACTTGTGGTACCTATTTGTAAAAATATACATATTTACATTAAGAACCAGATTTTTTAACATTCTTATTACTTTTCCGTTATTCTTTAAGTATCACAGACCGTGACAAAAATGCACAAGAATCGCAGTAAAAATACCCCCAAGCCATTTATCATTAAAAATATGTACATATTTTAAGGGATATGGGAGTGAGCATGATAAGGTTAAGTGTGTAATGTCACCACAAATTGCATTAACAAAAAATTTTTGAGGTAGCCCAGGATTAATTGGAATAATTAAAAAGAAATACTTAGTTTTAATTAGAAATCACTGGGACTCAAACATATCTTTTCTAGCCAATTACATATATCACGGACATAACATTTACAGTGTAATTGCATGTCCTCACAAAAGCATTCACAAATTTTTACACGTATAGAAAATATTTCAGGCTTCGGTAGTGCTTTTACATTTAAATGTAACAGAATGGATTACATTTACCAAAGCATACTAGCTGACGTACCTGAACATACAGGTAGCTGTCGATGTTCACATTTTCATAAACCAGGAATGTACATGTACATCCCCAGTATATCTTTGTGACTACATGTGAATTATACTACGTTTTTGCATAGAAGTACATGTACACATCCATTAGTGGAAAATATATTGATTCTGTGAGCCACAAGTGCTCAATAAATCAACCTTGACTCCAAAAGTTGAGAGCATGATGAAGAAGGTAAATTTGTGTGTTGTTTCAGGAAGTTCACAGCATTTAGTTAACTTGTAGATAGACATGAAAACGTATTAGACCCGGAGTTGTGTATAGTGACAATACAATTGTTATCTGTACTCACAGGGTTATTAATCATGCAGTATGCAGTAGAGCCTCATAACCCGCAAGGTAATTAGAAAGCGTGTTGCGGTAAAGGCGATCAGGTGATTTGCAATCTGCCTGACCTGTGCTGCGGCCACTCAGGTGTGATTAATAGATCATTACCCACAGCTGACTTAATTGGCTGATTTGTCCGTGAACATACCTGGCCAGTTTAACCCCTTGCCTTCAGGTAGGGACTTGAACAAGGAAACAGGTATTCTCTCTGATAGGCTTAATCAAGGCTTCGCCCCTGACATCTCAAGTGGCTTTCCAATCGCTATCTTGGCATATGAAAACAAGCTGTTACAGTGCTTTGGTACTACATGTATATGTATCTGGTTACACTGTAATAATTTCTTATTTATTTTATCTTCATGGTCACTTACCTATTATCACAGCTTGTAATGTATTCTGTATTAATATCCCAAATGCATTATTGTAATACTCCATTAAATCCACATAAATTTCTCATAGGGAGTTTTAGTGCTGTTCTCTATATTCTGAATTGTAAATGGGTTGTATTCTTTTATTTAAAGTGTAAGCTGTTTTTTCCATTTAAATGTCAAAAGTGTCTGTTGGAAATTAATAGCCAGACTGTAGGCATTCAGATACATAAAGGTATCTGAGTTATTAATAGTCTGGAGTTTTTTATTAGAGCATTTCAATACACATTTATTCTAGGAAATGAACACACAAAAATTTAACCATGTATAAACAGAAGCAAGTAGTGATTTGTTGATGAAATTGATGGGTCACCCTTTATATGGCTACAAAGCATCATGCTTGAGGTCTGGATTTTGATCCATGATAACAGGAGCAATTTTCTAGCAATGCCTTTTGGTACTTGAGCTGAGGTAATCCGTATCTAAGCCCCATAAAGTGTGCATGCAGGACCCAACTTCTTCTCAAAAGGCTGGACATGTTTCTATGGAAACATTTGTGCGTTCCATTTTTTTCTTTGGGATGGATTCATTGTGTTGTTGTATAACCCCCATGGTTATGAGAAATGTCCCCATTCCTGCCTGTCATATGGAGTCCACTGTTGTACATGTATAATCATGTGATCTGTAAACTGTGCAGCTGACTGAAGTTTCAAATGAAGATCTTGTACGTGGTGTACATGTTCATCTCAAATTAAAGACCAAATCACACGGTTTCCATAAGTACATTGTAGTTACATGGTTTTAACCATATGTTCTGAAAAATTGTTAATTCAGTGGTGAACCCCAAGCTTTCATTCATTCACATGTTCTGGGTTTTAAAAAAAAAAGTCATGTATTCTCTCTTAAAATTCTCCCCAAATAAAGTATTTCTAGAGGTCAGTAAAAGTTATAAAATACTACTTTTGGTGCTGATTTAAACATTTATGTGTTTTCAGTAAGACATTATCCTGCCTTCCAAACAAACCCTCGAACCATCTTGCAAAGACCAATATAACTGTGAGAATAGGGCAAAATCAGTGTAATCATGGATGAATTTTAAGTTCAAATACAGTAATTCTTTAAGGTTGACTTTAGTGATGAGATATTTTTAAAATTGTATATTAGCTGACAAATGAAAGTAAAATACAGAAGGTAATTGAACAAAAACTCAGACACAGTTTAGTGTGTCCTATCCAGATATCTTCACTTTACATGTATATTTGGGTGGTGTTTGTTGTGAGTTTCTGATGTTACCTCACCAGACATTGACTTGCCGAAACATTTTACCTGCATCCCTGATTTCTGTCTAACATGCTTGTATCCTGTTTCTGTTAGAATGCTACATGGGAGAAGGTATGTATAATGCATGTTAATCAAGATTCGTTTAAACACATTAATCTCTGGCACTAGTTTTGTCTGTCTGACTGTCAGTCTGTCTGTCTGTCTGTCTGTCTGTCTGTCTGACCTTTTAAAACACAAAGTATACATCTCCATTGCCAACTGTTTTTTTTTGTTTTTTTTTTTCGGTGTTTTTTTCTTCCTTGAGCATGCTTCCAGAAGATAACACAGTTCCTTTCATTGTGTAGGTTCATTTGTGTTTGTATAATTGCATAAACTTCAAAATTAACTGTTCTGCTTTGGTTCAGGTTTATCACACAAAAAATGAAGAAGTTCTTATGTTAACCCATAGGCGTGTAAAGTTCACCTGGTGTTTAGGGAGAAGTTGAATTCCAGCTTTACAACAACAATAACAACGAAAAAAGGGAATGCGTTTCAGTATATGTTCTTGTATACGTCATGTATGTACATAGCATTGCACCTGTCCCTCATTAAAACCGTGACACTAGAGGGTTAAAAAATGCATAGGAAGAAGAAAAAAAAAAGTAGCTGTAGACTGCACAGAAGGCAAAGTGGGGGGGGGCATAGTTCTGTGGGATGGGAAACAGTAACTACATTTTCTTGAAATTTATAGAAGATTCTTATTTTTGAAACCCTTTCAATTCATGTTTTTTTCAAATTGCAATTTATTACATCTATCTTGGAGGGTTATGGTGGATGGCACATGGACTTTAGCTAGAAGTAATTGTCACATTAAATCTCCTTACAGTTTGTTTATGACAGTAAACAGATGTACATTAAATATATGTACTGATATCTACATTATTACATATAAAATTTGCATGTATATGTAATAGATAATGAATACATGATATAATTCATAAGCAAAGACACATGGGATTAATTAAAAGATGAACTCTGCTATTTTGTATATTGGTGAGACATGGTCAGGTGCTGGTGATTTAAAACTGGACTCAGAGTGCGCTGTCAACATTTAAGATATCTAAGTATGAAGACAGTGTGGACTGGTTCAACCAAAACTGCTTTGGCTTTGCACATGTATATGTGTAAAACTGTATTTGCCCTAAACACAAACATGCAGAAATGAAGGTTAAGAGTCAATTAAAGTGTGCTGAAAAATCGTATAATTCTTGTCTAAACAAACCTTAGAGCATTTTTCTGAGATGAATAGAACTCTCAATGTCAGGCAAAATTAATAACTTCAGTAGTCATGGTAAAAAACTTTTTGGTCACATACTGTGTTTATATTTACAAAGTGCCATAGAGAACATGTTATGATGCCAGGTATGTCAAGAGCAGTACAAGTATTTTGACTACATCTATTCCAGTGGTGACCACTCTTCAGAAACAGTTCATAATTTCACTTCATACTACAGATTTGCTGTGGCACAAAATGGAACAGATAGCATTGGCCTTTTGAAGGGAGGCGTGGGGGGAGTTTTTGATGAGAGGCTTGTTATGTTTTTTTTAGCCGTAAATTGGAACATGTTTGCCATCCATCACGGCTAAAGTTCTTGCCTTGGTTGATTGTATATTCCTTGATTTGAATACCCCCTTCTAACTGGGAAGGTTACCATACTGAATTTTCAAAGTTTGTCTGAAGCTAATTTCACAGGTTACTTGACAGGCTATTTCTCAGCAGAGCAGCAATGAGTAGTTCAGATGGCCCCGTCTTTCCACACCTCCTCATCTTGGAATTGTCTGGGCAGCCTGTATTGCACTGTCTTACCCACAAATCCAGCTGTATAAGCAGTAATATACTTAAGCCCATGACCTTAAAATGTTTGGAGCCTTACAGCTGTAGCAATATGCCATGATTTACGACTATGTCTTCCTGAAAGCGAAATTCTGTTTCAGAATTCAGCACAAGGAAGAAAGGCCTACTTTTTTTCTTGACCATTTAACTTACAACCATGTAGTGCTTCTTGTTCCTTTGATGTATTGTACACCTCATTAACACTGAATGCAATCATTAATCAGGTTGTTTTGTCTGATAACAGTGCAGATCCTCAGATCTGATATGTTTAACTTTGTGTGTAGGATATGACCTCTTAATAGTCAGCCCATAAAACTAGACTTCATAAAACCATGCACTTCTGAACTGTGCTTGTTTTTATAGCCCACCTTCCTTTGTAGCCAATTAGAATCTCATGCAGGCACATACACTATAATGTACATGTACATGAATACTGTATTTGTATAGTGTACACAAGGTTATACATGTACCTGTAGATCTCTAATACATACACTTGGTGTACATGCTTTTTATGCTTTGTCTGTTGTATCTATTCTTATGCATTAATTATTGCACAAATTCCTTGGGTATTGGTATTTATAATGAAGTTATTTTACATATCTGAGTGGTATCTTGTAGACATCGTCAAATTTCCTCAAGTTTGTGTTTTGGGCTCAGATTTAAAGCCCGATTAATAAAGGAGCTTTGCGATGAACAAAATTGCTCATAATTAATCAGTGCCTCTGACCATTGGGAATGCAAAAGAAATGAAATATTAATTAAATGTAATGTTATCGATGTAATTGGTAATGTTATCATTGTAATTGATAATGTTTTGGGAAGATGTTAGCGGACTGCTCTCTTTTAAGATCCATTGCGGATGAAATGAAGGCAGTTCTGATATGGTGTCCTTGTACGTTCACAAAAACAACCCTTTTTTGAACATACCAAAAACAAAGATATCATAAAAACAAAAGTGTTGCCATCAGTGAAAATGCATTTATTGGACATAACTCAACTGATCTTCCGAAGTGGCCCAACTCTCAAGTTTTTGGTGGGATTTTGGTTGATTTTTATTTGTGAACTGCTACTAGTCTGTTAATTATTTTGATGTGAAACAAACAGACACAGTATTTCAATTGTAATGTGAATTCCATCAGATATATGACTGGATAATTGTTTGTTCATATTTCCAAACTTCAGACAATGGTTTTGTCAGATTCATGCAGTTGCATTCTGTTGCATTCTGTTGCTTTTAGGCAGACTTGCTAGAGATTCCATTAGTCAAGTTGTGTAGATTGTCTCTGTGATTGACAGTAATTTCTGTGTTGATAAGACTTTCTAAACCACACACTGTCCTTCTGTGCTGCTGATTGAGGCAGCCTGACTCTACTTAACCACCCTCTCCAGCTAACACTGACCTTTTAGACTGACTTGACAGGGTTATTAAATCAAGTACATGCAGTACCTCCTTGACTGTCTACTTGTACAGCAGGGTGGCTCCCTTTGACAGGAAGTTGCAATCTGTTACATAAAACTGACTTGCATGCAAAATATGTCAGATGTTTTTGCAGTACCCACTGATTTGGCTATCAGTTCCATACATAACAGCTATCCTTCTGTTTTTTGGGGGGGAGGGGGGTTGTTTTTATTTTTGTTTTTTTTTTTTCTTTTCTTTTCTTTTTTTTGTTGCGATCATGCTATGGGAAGCTTTTGATCTTGCCTCATTATTAACAGCTTTTTTTTTTTTAATATTTGAGGGCAATTTCGTCAGTGATATTGCTTTTTGTCTTTATCTTTTCTCTTTCTTATGAAGTCTTACGAAATCATTATCAGATGGAAACGTAAACCTATATGTAGTATTTTTTTGAACTCAACAACTGATTTTATAAATAAATTAATTGTGTGTAAGTGAAATCCATTTGTTTGCCCAAACATTTCTACAAGTACATCTACAGCCATCTGACCGTTAATCACTTACTTAGTATTGGTTTAAACACAACTTTCACTCATGGCTGATGGAAGTCACAGAAACATGTGTTCGTAATGAAAACTTTCAGATTTGGTGCTAAAAAAAAATCAATTTCCTGAAGTGGAGGTAAAGCTATGGAAATTCTAGATCAAAGCTGGTTCTCTGGGTGGACTGCAAGTGACAGGAGCTTGAGAGAGACCGCTACTGGATAAAATCATTAACCCATTTCCATGCATTGACAAGGAAGGCCGGGCAAATTCATTTGTACCAGCTTTACCAATTAGTGCCTACTGACAGCTGGCTAAGGCTATAGTCCCCCAGACAAAACACTTAACACAGCGCCAACACCCAGCCACAAAAACCTGGCATCTGAAGCTGAAGAAGAGGATACAATGGTAGCCAGTGAGGGCTGAGTGACTGAGATCACTGAAGCTCTACACCTGAGCCCCTCAGACCAAGAGACCCACGCTGTCCTCAGTGGACCAGTGACTTCCTCTCTACACATGCTAGTCTTTGGCTCTGTCCATTAGCACCATCTTGACTCCCAAGACAGGAGGTCCTCCAGAAGATAGAAGTGGTGTGATGACTAGCCAAATCTCCAGGTTCTCTGGTGCCACCATCACTTCACAACTGAGCTATGGGTGTAAAAGTGGTTTTACAAACATTGAGGTGATGTTTTTATGCAATCATGTACATGTACTGTAGCTGCTGTACAGGGAATGTCTGTAACAAATCTAAAAGCTACCAGCTGATTAAAGGTGTACAAGAAGTAGAAAATGAGAATATGATTGGAATGCAAAAGATATTTGTGGACAAGTTTTTAGCCCTTGTAGTGTAGTTGGGTAAAGGCTTTGTAAATTACATGCACTGTTTATGTAGATTCTTGTAAATGGTAGGCCTATACTTGTTTATTTTGCAAGTTTGGGTATATTGTATAGTGAACCATGAATTTCCCAAACCAAAGAAGGTACTTATACAAATAACTTTCATGGTTTTCATAGGTAGCAGACAATGAAGACCAACCTCAAATGTATCCATCTTCATTTATTTTGATTACTGTTAATCGTAACACAATGTTGAGGAATTGTTTAGATCCTTGGACAGCAGTCTGGATTGTTGGATGGAGGAAACCCAAGGGTCTAACATAAACTAGCAGTCAATTTGTCAGATATGTGTACCTGATGAACCACCTGACTTAATGCTGCAGCTACATGTATATGTAAACCATAAGTTCTTAATCCCCAACCTCATTGGTTTACGATGACTATGAAGCCCCTCTCCCCATATTTGAAGTCATACCTGTGATAACCTATTATTTACAACAGAGTTTTGAAACTGCATAATTACATGTAAGTGACATTCGGGTCATGTAGATTACATGTTCTGTGTTCGAACCAACCACGTTACATGTTTACATCTCCGTAGTTAGCATGCCAATGTGGCGCAATGACCCATGACCATCTCACCAATGCAGTCGCTTTGTCCAGCTCAGGCTGGCTTCCTATTTGGTTGTATGTGAGAAAATCTACCAGCAACCTGTGGATGGTCAAGGGTTTCCCCTGGTTTGGTCCTACTATAATGCTGGCCATCGTCGTGTAAAAGAAATATTCGTCAGTGCGGCAGAAAACACTAGTCAAATAAGTCAATAAATGAATAAACAACTCCTACACTTCAAGTGCTTGAAGATTTGTCATAGTGACACACATCATCCAAAGCAAACATTGTGACCTTTCTGATTAAATCACAGTCCTCAAAAGAATTGTGATTTGGCAGAGTGACTTTGGTGTTCCGTTTCAAGCACCAGTCAATCACTCAGCCAAATGAGAGGATGTTTTTCATCTAGTTAAATGTCATGTTTGTCTGAAAATGTGATCCTGACCTCAAAGAACATCAGATGTTGAAAAATACAGATCAAACTCTCATTCAACCTAGAGGGAAAAAAACCCTGCCATCCATAAATTCATCGAGTTGTTCAATTTAAGGAGGCTTTAATAAGCAGACAAGTTGTATCAATTTCCTGGTGTTGGGTTTACGGGAGGGTTGAATTCCATTTGCTCACTAGCAGTTCCCTCATCGTTACTTGAAAATGGGGCTGAGTTTTTTCACTGGTCAAGGTATTTTAGGCAGATGATGAACCACTTGAGATGACGGGAAAGTATTTCTGCTGTCAGCTCCGTGAAAGCTGGGGAATGTTGGGAAGAGGCTGGTGGATGGGTTACCATGGCATCTGGTCGGAATCCTCCCGATCCTCAGTCTGAGACCTATGCTCCAGCAGGCAGGGTTGAAAGATGGCACTCCGCTGTTGATTATTTCTCTAAACAAGCGTCAAATTGTGTTACTCCATAAAGGCTTGTCTTTCTCTGAGATGGAGTTAATGACATGCTCTGGTTTACCTTTGAGATGTAATTAATGTTTGTTCAGTTTCTTTCTCCACGGATGAATTTTGATGTCTGTATGGTTTGATCAGCCTGTTTTGTAGTGCTTTTTGCTTGTTTTTTTGCTTCTTCTTTTTTTTCTCTTTTTTTTTGTGTGTTTCAAGCTCAGATTTAACTGTCATAGAACTTCATGTAAATTATGATGCCAATCAGTAAGTCATCTGGGGTTTTAATGAAGGCTCTGATTCTGTTTTGTCTCTGGAGGAGCTGGCGCCAATTACTGTCAGATATGTCCGACCAGTGTGCAGTCATTTCCCTCCAGTCACTGCGAAAATTTTCCAATGCAGCTGGAACCTAATTGGTTTTTGAAGCACAAAACTTTATCCCCTTTGTTTACGCTGCATTTTTGAAAGCTTTCATTAAAATGTTCTCTGTATGTAGTTACAGGTTTTGACTTCGAAAGTTTATTTTTATTTTATGCAAGTTGCATGGAGAGGTGGCAATAATTCACAGTGAAAGAATGGCTGTGTAAATATAATTAATGAGTCTGTATGTACATGTATGTTATGTTTATACACTAAATAAATTGTTCTGATTGCATGAAGTATGTTTATACAAAAAACATATGTAGAATATGTAGAAATTTCATGTTGAACAGGCATCATTGAAGCTGTTATTTGAAAGAGTGGGATTCCTTTACGTTGTCGTACATGCCGCAGCAAAAGAAATCTTTGAATTATACAAGACTACAGGTACATTGTTCATGTCACTAATATATACATGCATCTGCTTACAGCACACATTTTGCTGCATATCTTCTACTCATTTGTAATACTTTAAGGCTATGCGTTTAGGCATGAAGTCCATACTGGTGCCCGTTATCACTGCTCTCTCATAATCTAGGTATGGTGAAGTCTTGTTGAAATTCCGGAATCGTACAAGTTTTGAGTGGTTTATGGGAGAGCACAAAACCTGCATGCTATTAAGCACATGTACAATCAGTTGACCAATTTACACAATCTCGTATTTACATGACTCCCTTAGATCATCCGGTGTCAAACAGAGCTGCTGACCAAATCGGCCAGTTAGCCATGAAATACTGCCGTTGCATGGCAGGCAGGTTAGCAGTAATTTATACAAGAGCACAGCCATGTAATATTTTTGCGGGCTGCCAATTTAATAGCGATTCTGGGTGTCCCGCGAAGCAGTGAGCGATGTGGTCATTTGCTGGGTAAAAGGCAGATGCTGTGATCAGGGCCGGGCTTGCTCCTAAACAATACCCGGGGAAATATCCAGTGTTTAGTTTGTAGGCAGGAAGAAATCAATGCTCTCAGAACTTCTCCCACACCATTTATTGAGATTTACGAGGTAAATGTCAAGTCCTCGATATGACTCAATAGGAATAGCTTGCAGCAATATCAAATATTTATGGATGTCGTTATATCCCTTGCCCTTGGCTAGAATAATTCTTGGCTCAGTTCTTTGACGATCTTCTGCCCAGGCCTCTCTTGTTAAGGAACATGGATGTTGAGATTGAACCCACCTCAGACTGAACCATTTGCATCCACACTTCTGTTTTTTCTTCTTTTTTTGGATGTATTCCATTTTTTTCTGGTTCCCCCCCCCCCCTTTCTTCACCCTTAGGATCTGCATTTTTTTTTTTTTAAGGGAGCTACTTGTATGAATAAAAAAAACATTTTGAAAGATTTATGGTTTCTAGCTCCTCACGATTTAGGTATTTTTTGCTGCCCTGTCACAGTTGATTTGTCTTGGCCCCTGTTTTTTCCGGTGGAGTTCACCATTTTTTTCCCCATGACTTCGCTACAGCGAAAGTGATCACATGCTTCAAAACTGGTATTTGAGATTGGAGAGAAAAATGTTGATGATCACATTTGAGTTTACTTCTACATGTAGTTTACCTGTAAATCTACCTCTGTCTTGGCAGAAAATTGTTTTCCGTTTATCTGATTTCCCCGCTATTAGTTTCACATTTTCAGCTTATCTGGTTTTGGGTAATTACCAGGCTGTACATTTTTCACAAGGTACAACTTTTTATGTGGCAGGTAAATAGTATTCCAAACTGTTGGTGTCATATAAAAAACAGTTGTAAGTACATGTTAACAACAGCTGTGCAAGGTAGTTAATAATGCAGCACACATCCAGCCCTGCTGGTTAGAAAATGCATCATATATATGTTTTAATGTTCATGTAATGTGAAGATTTCATTGACTGCATTTAGAATACTTCTATAGAAACGCTGTTTGGTCACATAAAATCTAGTGTGAAAGTATTGGTTTGAGGGAAATAAGATCTTTTCCCAATGGTTATTTAATTGTGTCCCAAGGTTTACTTATTTGTGTCCCAATGTGTGTGTGGATAAATGCAGTGGATTTATTTGCATTCACTTGGCAGTGGGGAGATAACTGGAGCTACATGTACAATGTATACACCATGTTCTAGAGTAGTCTCCCTTTAATGACATGCTGTAACAGTGTATGATTGAATGATTATGGCTTAATGCCACTTTGGCAATATTGCAGCTGTGTTGTTTCAATGCTGTTAGAGTTGGTCTATAAACTACACACAGATGTACTGTTAAACCAGAGGATAAAGGAGGCTTATTGAATTATAGTTTGAGTGTTCAGGAACATGTAAAAATTATGATTTACTGCTACTGGTACAATTTCCACAATAAAATACATGCACATTAGGTGTGATCGGCAGTGAATTTATAGTACTTTTTCTGGGGGCTAGTCATGGCCTTGGTTAAGAATCTTGTCTTTCCATCACTATTTCAAATGAGGTGTGGGTTTAGTCGTGGCCGCTTTCATTGTTCTTGGGGCCTGTCTTGACATATTAACTCATTATCCACACGTATGGTTTACACATCTGTAAGTCACCTGGTAAGATTTGTCAGTAACTTGCTAATGGTCAGTGGTTTTATCCAATGCACTTCGCTATCTTCCACCCGTGAAAGTAATATCAGTCAAACCTCATGAAGTTTTCTTCATTTTTGTAGGAAGTGGATATTTTGTGGTGACGCCTGACACATACCGACTGCGCACAGATGACCACAGCCAGACATACGGCACTGCCATGGTGCAGTACCATCCTATGTACATACCTGTCCCCCATTTCAGCCACCTCCCACCTGGTTACCATGCCAACAGGGCTGCCCAAATGAGGACAATTTCATGTCAGACAAAGGGTGAGAGTGACCCTCCCAGTCGAGGCAGGGTCAAACTGGAGCGCAGCCATAGCATGAAGGGTTCCAAGGGTAAAGATCTACCCCAGAAAGAGTGTGTGGATGAGCCAGAGTTAAAGAGAAGCATGTCCGTCAAGTACAAGACTGAGAGGGGGAAGACAGTGTACAAGGATATTAACCTGAAGAACAGTAACCTCAACCAGGAGAAAGACAAAGGTATGTTCAGGAAAGATGTGTGAATACATGTACAGTCTGTTTCATCCGTGATCAGTTAATGTGAATGAATCAGTTCAAAGGTGTACACTTTTAACAAGTTAACTGGCAGGGGATTAGGCCACCAACATGGGCATGGTGGTGAAAATGTTAACTTTCCACCTTTACATTCACACTCACTGTAGTGACAGATGTGTGTAAAAGTCAGTTTTAAGAATTTAATGATGTACTCACTTGTTATTGATCCACAGCTTACACAGCATGATTTCTGCTTTAAACACAGTTTCACAGTTTGTGAAAAGAGTTAAACGCATTCAAACTTTTGAATTCTAAGGTGGGCTCTATCAGTTTCAGCTAAGTACTGACTTATTGCCTTATTTCATTATTGACATTTCAGGTGAGAAGGTTTCATTGCTGAGTAAACTGTTTGGAAAAGGAAAGAAGAAAGCCCCGCCTCCACCGCCTGTCAAAGAGGTGGAGTATGCATCATTCTCTGCTCAGTTCCCGCCTCCTGAATGGCAGTGGTACCAGCAGCAGATTGAGAAACATCGGCGAGTAGAAGACTGGGTAAAAAACCAGATCCCTAAGTCCGAGACCTGGCCCTACCTGCAGGCTCCCCCCTATAGTGTCGAATACAACGGGGCAAAGCCTATGGCAGTGTTTGCCCCAGGAGAGCAGCCACATCAGGGACAGTTCATGCAGGCACCCTGTCCAGTGCACTCCGGTGGGGAACCTGACCATCATGGCATGGACAGCCATCAGCGAGCAGCCACCTTACCTCCACACAGACACTCCAAGCGAAAACAGGGTCGCAGCAAGTCGCTAACACGACCCGAAGCTGGACGGCACAAGGGCAACTCTGAACTGACCCGTAGTGCGGAGAGACTGAAGTTGTCGTATGAGAGCTATGAGCATGGAGGCAGTAGTGTTGAGGTGAAAGAAAATGCTGACCCTCAGTTACAGGGACCTCCACATCCTATCCATAGCTTCATGTCTGTAGATGAACATCCCTATGGTATCCCCTACCACAGTACCCCAAGGGAGCCAGGTGTGCCCATGCCGGGCATGCCTATGTTACTTCAGCCTCACCCATCGTACATGGACGAATCGTACCAGCCACGTAAAGGGGAGATGTTTACGGAACACAGTGTCCAGGCTTACGGGAAGCACGACAGCAAGGAGCCCCATTACAACAGGAGAGCTTACAAGGCCAAGAAGAAACAGCAAAGGGCCAGCGAGAATCATAGAAGAAGCTTTAATGAAGGAGACATCAGTTACGAATATAAAGGTAAACTGCCTAAGAAGGAGTCTTCTTTCGCTGTATCTTGTGAGAGTGGGGTCAACTGTGTTGGTCAACTGAGCAATGATGACGACGGTAAACCGGGCCAAGTTTCTAGTCACCTGGGTCAGGTCCATGATGGTCAGCCTGGGTCAGAGAGTCAGGGGCGAGCTGGTCAAGCTGACCACAGCCATTCTCGCCACAAGTCTTATCTCATGAACAATAGTGTGATGAAGAAATCCCATCGACACAAACACAGAGGCCACAGAGAAAAGTGTATCCCGGAGGAGAGTGAGGTGAAGGATGCTGATGACTCTGCTGAGATTCAAGAACATTTCAAAGCCATGAATGTGGAAAAGGTTGACGTTTGTGTTCATAGAAACTTTGAGGAGTCTCAGCTGCATGTGGAGGCTCAAATCACCACGAATGCTGTATCCACAACAGGCAGTAGTGGAGAGGCTATTAATTCAAACAGCGGGCAGAGCTGCGAAACTGTCCTAGACAACCACAAAAACATTTATTCAAAGGAGGACAATAAAGCTGGCGAAAATGTGACGATGGATGGGAAGGAGGTCAGTGTTGGGGACAGTGGGTTTGGCTCACCTAGGAATGTGGAAGTGTCCCCTGATAACAAGTTTCCTGCTGGGGACAGCACCACTGATAGCATCCAGGCCAACACCCTCCCACAGACTAAGCACGGCCTTAACATTCTGCGGAACACTGACCGTATGGCCAGGAAGTACCCCCAACACAGAAGCAGCAGTGGCTCAGCCTATGCCGCCCACATCAGTCCCTATGCCAATGGCTGCCCAATACCTCTCAACAACCAGAGACCCAAGGAGTCAAACATAGACACGGCTCACAAGCAGCGACCCAAATCCCAAGGGGACGTGCTAGTCCACCCGTACCCCTCCCAGAATGATGTGGTACCCTACCAATTCAACTCACAAGGGGACATGATACCCCCTCAATACAGCTCCCAAAATGTCATGGATGAAAAACTGTTACAAGTCTCCAGGAAGTTTCAGATGGAAGGAGACTTTGAAGTTGTAGGTGTGGTTTAGTGCATGAAAAGATTCCGCTTCTGTCATGGTAAAGCGTCATCTATTTTAGTCAAGGTTTTTAGACATATCTGTACTGTTATCGTTGATATTATCAATTGATATTCTTCATTTTTGTAGCATAATTATGTTATTTAATAATGGCTGTATATAGTTTTATGTGTAAATTATTTTTTTCTGTACATATTATGGGCGAGTAAAGATTTCTTTTCCACCCTTGATGTGGTGTTACAACCTGACATCCTGGTGAAGTCATCATTAAAAACTTTGATGTAAATGTAGATAGATAATTGCTCAAGTGGCCTTTCTGCCTATCATTGTGTTTAACAGTAACTGAGCCATCAACTGTTTTGTTTGGCCATGTTTCACATTGTTAAATCTTTTATCAATACTTTACGCAAGAAAGGAGAGAAAAAAATATCTCAAAAGACTAAAGCCTTGGAAAAAATGTCACATTTTATTGTAAAGTTTTAAGAAGATTTTTGAAGGTGAGTAAATGTTGTGATACTTTAATGTAGACTTGTATGTCTGGGTTTTAAACCAAGAATTTACCACAATTCCATTTGTGTACATGTAGTTGTGTCAGTATGCGTTTGATTAGCTCTGCCAGAGTGGATGAATTCAGTGTGGATTTGTGTGTGATAGTTGCTCAGATATCCCAGCCTCGTCAATACCTAGTGCAATTTCGTGGCTTTTTAAAGTAGTTTATTAAGTGTCTCTGTTGTCCGCAAAAAACTTTAAACTGTTAGCAGAGAATTACTTCTATTTTTTCTCTAATCATGTTCCTTGTAACCACACTGTTATCGAGTGGTTCCTGATCAAGCTGAAAATCTTGTATTAAAGGAATTTGTCTAAATGTGGCTTCAGTTCATTCTAGCTTAGCAAATCCTTTCAATAATTAATTTATATGTACATTATTCAAACTTTTTTAAAACTCTGACTGCATAGTGTTGGTTTAAATGATACATACACGTATACCGCCATATAAAAATCTGAAAGAGGCTGGCATTTCTACGGTAGAGTCTTTAACTTTAACACAATGTTCCAGGGTACAAGGAGACATATTTGTCTATTCTATAATGTGTAGTTAACTGAAAGTATCTACCAACGCTTTCTCAACAGTTGAATCTTACCTTTATCTTTGTCACTGTTCTTCAATGCCTTCTGTCTTTGCTCATCTCTTAAACTATTACCTAGGTAATCTATGTCCTCAAATAAAACTTGTGATTTGTTGATGTATATTAAACAAGATCAGCTTTCATCGTTCTTTGTGTGCACGAAGCTGATGGTGTTTCGTCCCTCCATTCTTTGGCTTACCCCGGCAAAGCATTGGTGCGCAGGTTTGCTTAACTCCTAATTATTCAGTTTCAAAGAGACAGTCTCGGTACTACCTCACTTCATGTCTTGTTGAGCATGTGGCGATAAAGTGAGCACTGGTCAGTCCAGTGTCAGCAATTACATGTACCCGATAGGGCGATGTCCGGTGCCCGCAACATGAGGTTCTCCTAGATATGGCTACCATATTGCCAAAGTGGCGTTAAGCCAGATATAAATCACTCATTGAACATAACGTTCTGGTGTGGCTGCGCCATCAGGCTGAACTATTGTAGTACAAGGCCCAATATGACGGAAATTTGAACGTCGGCGTTATAAATTCCAGCCGAACAAATTATAAATTAGCAAACCAACAGCCAAAAACTGAAATGTGGAATGATGTGTAAGCCTATACTACACCTACCGAAGAGCCTTTGCTGATTGAAGAAATAAAAAGTTCTGCCGCCAAACCCAGTTGCCCATAAAGCGATGGAATCACTTCTACTGTGCGAACTCTCGCTGTCTAGGCTGCAGCCTTTTGTCGGCAAGTTTCCTCGAGGAACCTGGATGAGTGCAGGTAATGGTTTCTCACTGCATGATTTCATAAGAAACTGACCCGTGTCTTGCTAACAAAACCATCAACCATGTGATGTCAATGACTTAATGAATTCACACTGGCAATGTTAATATTAATTGCTTTAAAGCCCGGTTTCCACCCACCATAATGCTGGCCGCCGTCGCATAAGTGAAATATTCTTGAGTACGTCGTAAAACACCCATCAAACAAATAAACTGCTATAAAGTATCCACGAAGTAACCTTATAGCGTAGTGTATTGTATGAGAAGTACTTCATAATGATGTTTAATATATTCCACGAGTGATATACAGATCAAATTCCAAAACCAAGAGGTTTTTCTAATGCAACTGTCCATGCGAGTTGCTTTAATAAAACCTGACGCAGATTTTCTACCATGGAGCTTCGCCACTCCCAATGTGTGTTTCTAGAAGAAGAAATGTTTCTTTGGAAAATTCTTTTCTTGAATTGATGCAACGATTCTATTCTGTGTATACACGGTAAATTTTGTAGTCTTTCAAGGCGATCATATAAGTGAAGACCAGACTTGTTTTTATAATTGTTTTGTTATCCTAATGTGCATTGTTAATGATGCGTTAAATATCAATGAAATATCACGCACTGCGATAATTTTGGGTGGACATTTATAAACATTCAATCTACTCGAGCTTTACTCCACGAAGAACTTTTTGGTTAACAATAGTAAATGATGACGTAAGTACATTAGAATCCACAGAGCGAGACTGGCCCGGCTGTTGTCCACCTGCGTACACCATCATATTCCCTGTAGTAGAAAACAGGGGATATAATAAGCTAGTATATATTAAACTGAAAACACCTTACGGGCCGTAAATATTTTCATGTAATAGGTCTTTCACCATATAGGCCCTATTCATAACATGAAATAACAATGCTGTTACATAGGCCGTCGCTATTGTATAGGAACTCGAATCTACGTTTCAATCCTGTGATGATAATGTTTCAGAAATAGTCAGTCTATGTACTGCTACACGTCTACGAACACCTGATGTCATCAACAAAAGTAAATACCCAGTAGAAGTTCCGACAAGTTTCACTGATATTTATGTGATGCCACATGCAATTTAGTACAACACTGTCGCCGAAATACCTCTTTTGGATCGGTTTTCGTGTTTAAGTGTATGTGTTAGCCGTTCTAGGCAAAGTTATAACATATATAATTACTCAGAAGTGTTGCTGTATTTGGACGCCCAGCTATGACATTCTTAACAAGAAAATTTGAGTTCCGCCATGCACTGACGCTGCTGTCTGAAGACGCCGTCGAAGGGGGACTACTCTTCAAATAGATTTTTTTACTGTTACGGGTCTTCTCTTACAGGTACAATGTATTATACATCACTTTTTTCCAACTAGCACATTTATTTGCACCGTTATCAACGACCATTAACAAAAACACGTTTTCAGTATCCGATGTAGCTCCTCATATGTACACTGTCCTACGCTAAACAAGTTCTTACCATTTGCTAACAGGTACAAACGAATGAGAGGCGTGTGCGGAGTGCATATGATCGTAATAGACGCGCACAGGAAGCAAACGATGGCAATCGTATTTAAGACCCATTCGGGTAAGACTAAACCTAGTATGTACAGCCGTGGAAGGCTGCCTATCTAGTCCAGCAGGAGCAATTAACGTGCCTAGTGTGTGGATGTTACGCTATAGGTTTGATTCTTTCTGAACATACCTGGCTCTACGACAAATCCTCTATCGTCGTCCCAGATGGCCATTTGATGTGGACGGATTTCAAATGTATATGCCGTGTCTTGGTTTGGTAGAAGCGTGGTGCGGTAAACCCCGGCTAACTGTATATTAGGCATGGTGGACGAGGGATTCACCCAGCGGATGTACACCTGTATTACCTGGAAAGTCATACAGATAAAATCAATTGCATTATTACATGACAACCTCATGTTTTTCATTTGTATAGACTTTATTACAAATTGCACTTCTGTATAAACCATCAACCGCTGTATGAAGTCTGTAGAAAAACATAAACTGGAAACAATCCCGAGAAAATCTGAATGAAGGGTATGTAGAATTAAAGTTTACCTCATCTCCAGTGACTGTGCCCACGTTTTTGACCACGACCCTGACGGTCTGGGACTGACCAGCGGAAATAGTTCTGTTTCCCAGAATAAGTGAATTGTACACGAAATTTGTGTAGGACAGACCATAGCCAAAGGGGTACAACGGTTTACCGGTAAAATACCGATAGGTCCGCCCAGCCATGGTGTAGTTGGTGATTGATGGTACCTGCAAAGAACACAGGCAAACAAAGGATTTTACAGTTTTTAAACCAGAGTAGCGAAGACAGTGCGATAGCTGGAGAATGGTGACACGTAACCGGTGAAATAAAGCCCCTTGGAAATTTGCCCCTGTCAGAGTTCTATTCTAACTGTTCTGGTAAATGCATAAATAGTAGCAAATTACACGCCCCTAGCACCATGACTTAATCAGAATTAGGTTAAAAAAATTGCTATGATGTTAATTGCAATTTATTAGACTTCAATGGTCTAGAATTACTCAAAATGCTGTGTTGTCATATTTAACAAGCAATAACATTAAAACAAACCGGCAGACCGACTGACCAGTAGGCTCAGTGAAAAGCTAAAACATCTGCAGATCATACGTGGGAAAATCTGCCAGCAACATGCGAAAGGTCGTGGGCTCCCATTGGGCTCAGCCCGGTTTCCTCCCACTTTAATGCTGGCCGCCATCGTATATAAGTGAAATATTCTTGAGTGCGACATGAAACACCAATCAAAACAGTAGATACTATAGATCTCCTTGATTTATGCATCGTCCTCTCCCTCTCCGTCATGAGACCATTTCATTATGCAGTTCAGCAATAATGCATATAATTGCTGGTAAGCTCGTGTTGGTGTAGGCAATTTCAGCATTTTGTATCATTTCGATTTATTTATTTATCTGATTGGTGTTTCACGCCGTACTCAAGAATATTTCACTCATACGACGGCGGCCAGCACTATGGCGGGTGGAAATCGTGTAGAGCCCGGGAGGAAACCAATGGCCATCGGCAGGTTGTTGCAAGACCTTCGGCCAGAGAGGAAGCCAGCATGAGCTGGACTTTAACTCACAGCAAACGCATTGGTGAAAGGCTCCGGAGGCCCCTTCATATAGAGATTTAAGGCACATACTTATACAGATATCTATGTTCTCCAACATCTCTAATAGCATCTCCAACATCTTATCACCAATATTCCCTTGTAATTTACAGTGAATATGTCCATTAAACATCACTACGCACGCAGTTACATCTTCTAAATCAAGCTGACATCTCAATGGAAAAGTGAAAAGTTCATACTCTTTTCAAAATTTGTTTTCAACGCGTGTAATATGTAATGCTGTGTATAACACTGCACGATTGTCTCAAGATGACAATCGCTTTGCACCCAAATATCGCCTAGAATACACGTACAGAACTGTATTTACCTGATCCAAAGACTGGTACCACGTGTAAGGCAATCGACCTCCAGGATTCGAAAAGTCGCCGTTATTCATCAACACTCTTGCGATTGCCTCCCCTGCCGCCTGTGCCGGGAAGAAAGCCTCCAGGATAGCTTTGATGTTCGAGCTGGAGTCCGCCATCGAGATTTCCAGAGGTCCAGCATTCAGTAAGATCAGAACTATTGGCGTTCTATTGCCTGTATGATATTGACCATTATTGATCAAAACACACACATTAATGATAGCGCAAAACGCATTGTTAGTTCAAAACATTGCACGTATAACTTGCAACACGTACGAGGCACTTGAGATAATTTTGGCATCTAAGTTGCATGTACCCTGAGTGAAAAATTCTTGGGTATATAGCATTTAACAACAATGAAATAAAAATCTGTTACAATGTATCAGACAGGCCCTATGTATCACCATGCTTCATATGTTTTACGTTGAGTGTTGTCTGGAATTAGCTATCATGATGCGAGGGCTTAAGCTTAAAGATGTAAGATTTATGAACCGTTAGTTTTTACGTCATTTATCGCGAGGTACAATCTAACCTTTTAACGGCTGTATATTAATGAAATATTTCTTGTCTGAAAGCAGGGTACGAAGCACACCATAGGTATCTACATGTAGGTTACGAAATAATTTGTTCACGAAAAGACATGGGACGAAATAACTTGTGCACGAAAAGACTTGGGACCAAATGACTTGTGCACGAAAGATTTAGCGCCAAACACTACATACAAGTCCAACGCAATATCAGATATTTTTATAAATCTGCATTTATCTGTCGCTCGGCACTTGTCAATTTAATATATAGCGCAACGATTTTGTGTATATGCATTATTGTACTCCCGATCCTTAAGTCCAACGTTCTGTATCATTTCGCCATACCACATAGTACAACACCCCATCCACATCCTCCCAGACAACACCCCATCAACACCCTCCCAGCTTCTACATAGAACTAATCATGTCATGTTACAACAGGTAGTTCCCAAGAGTGTACTACAATATTTCCATTGTAATCATATCGAGAACAAATTACAGTTAAGCCCACTTCGGTCTTATTTTTATTATTTTATAGGTCAGTGTGTCATGCATGTGTCCGATCAGTCTACCGATAATCAGTCTGGTTTTGTCTGCTGACCACAGTGATGGACTTTGATCTCTCAGGTGATGCTCTACTAGTGAGCTGAACAGATGGCGTGCGCCAAACGCAGTTACAAGAGAAGGAGAGATATACAATAATACACAATGAGCAAAGACTCGATATATAGTTATCATATCAGCTGTATATAACCAACATTTGACAGACACAGATAGCGAATACTCGAGTCTGACCTTCGTGAACGGGGTCAAGGCTGATTATACATATTGGTCAAGGATAAAGCTACTTGAACAGATGAATACAATGATGCCAAAAGTTAGATAAAAAAAAAAGAAAAACGCGTATTCGTCTGCATATTCCAATCGAGAGATAACGAAAATGAGATATGTCACACACACATCGTATTACTCTGATATTGGAAACGTTAAGCGTAAGAACCATCCCGCCAGCGTTTAATTTTGATTCAGTCAAAACTTAATCTGTTAATTTTAACAGAAAGTCTGTTGTTTGAGTGATGCTAGAATGCATTGTGTTATTGTAGCAGACTGCTCTGTTAAATATAGCAAACCTATTAATTCATCATAACGATTCTGCCACACTAACATGATATGTTGAGTATTACAGAATATTATGCTATAATAACAGAATACATTCACTCAGACAACAGACTTTATGTTAACATTAATAGATTAATTTTTTGATTGTTGGTTCCGGTTGCGCACAAAATTATAAATGGTGTAGGCACTTGGAACCATTGAAACAAGCTGTACGGTGTTTCAGTTATTCCTATTAATGTATCGTGAGACATTTCTCACGCATATGCTGTACGTTGAACGTGGCAATGGGGTGTTATACAGTCAGTTTATGGTTTCCTTCACCCCAAAACAGAGGTAATTTTCGACCATTACATGGAAGTAATCCAAAATAATCATATTGCTGTTAGACTGACACCATTAATTAAAAGTTCGCAACTTGTATAGCTTAACACGGAATTGCATAATATTTGTCTTCAAGTCAATGCTGATAAGTTTGAATTTTTAAGCTGTATGAAAATTTTGTGAAATCTCACTGTTTTGGGAGATGACCGATGTGTGGTCACAAGCTGCTACGCATGCGTATTTCCGAAAATCATGAAACCCGCAGCATTAACAAGAACAACAAAAGGACGTTGTCTTATAAAGCTGCTTGTTGCAGTGGGAAAAAAACATATATGCGATGACAACTAAACGGATCTACATTAGGCGACTCACTCATAGAAATGGCGTCCTGAAGTAACTGTGCCTGCTGCCCCGGAAGATCCATGGTGGCTCGATCGTTTCCTTCGCTCTCTACAGACCGGCCTGTCAAAGAAACATAGGCACTATACAAGCATCTGTGATTTTTACGGATTTGTAGTAAAAAGCGATTTGAACAGCATCTAATTATTTCCGACTACCCATATGTACTATCCAGTACTGAAATCTTCAGACTTGGGAAGTAGATTTCCTGTGTTGGATTGACCAAATATCTGGCAAACAATTTCAAAGTGGTAAATTTCCAGTGAATCGTTTAACATGATGTGTATTCATCCTAATTAAATGGTTTTTAACGCCACACCGAAGACTTTGTATATTTGATGGCGGCGAGGACTGATGGTGGAATACTTTGTCCATTCGTACAAGTGAGCGTAGGGATTCTTGGCCTGAACACAGACATTGTCCGAAATTAAACTATGTAACTTCTTGACGTGGTGTGTATGTATAAAATGTGCTTTGGTTAACACCAATGTATATAAAGAAGAAATGAAGAGCAAGTCAACGGGAAACTCGTAAAACCCTTCTATCCTTTAACACAGGTGTTCATCGTTCTTTTCTGTAATATGTGTGCTCATCAAACACCAAGGTGTGTAGTAGGCCTATACAAACACTGCAGCCTAACATAAATCGATGTGTTTTACTGAGATTTGGGCCTTCTTAATTTGTGAATCCTCATGGGGTCTCCCATATTCTAAGACTTTACCAAAGTTACAGAAAATAAAGCATATCTATGTTGGTTTGTTCCATCCATCGCCTTGTAGCGTCTCCTGGAAAATGCCAGCTTACCTGTACCAAGGACAACAAACACAATGTCTTTTCCGGTGACAGTGTTTTTCACGTCCGAAGAGTTATAACTGGTACATTTCGTAGTTTCACATCCAGCTGCAAAGGTCACAGCGCCACCAAGTTGTTTTAAACCGTCCAATGGAGTTGTCGTATACTGCGGATTCTCGTCCGGGGAGTAGTCACCAAACTGCTGCCCTACATTGTTTGCCATTGGTCCGACTACCTGTAGTTATAAATACATGTATTCACCGGATGTTGCTTGACTAGCTTCATATGGAATGTGGAATTCTAGACGAAGACAAAATCCCTAATGTATAAATGTAATTCCTTGAATTCTGTATCACATGAATGGTAATCACAACGAACTGACTAATTATGTCACTCAGTGCAAAATGGCCGAGGGACACACAGACCGGCATTATCAAACGTAACAGCTTAATTTGTTATTCAAGTAACACGCCGGAGTGTACGGCTACACGTTGCCAAGGTTTTGAAATAATAAAGCTTCGCTATGAGATGCCGTGAGCAAGGTAGGTCAAGTTTTTAAGGAAATGGTCTCGGAATTTGATAACCAAGTTTTCAAAAAGACAAAGGTTTCGGCAATTCAGAATGTCCAGCAACTCATTTTTATTGTGTTTTTCAAGCCTAGTTATTTTGAATGATACCCTGACAATTGAGATACATGCAAGGTGGATGTAAAAGCCTCCATTTTGACCGGTCCTCTGACCAAGCAATGTATTTTGTCCAATTAAAAGTCCTTTGTCCCGGCATGTATTTATTCTAGAGGCCACCTATAAGGTTCTGTCTACTTTCTCTTTATTCTAATAGGATAAAGGTATAAAAGTAATTTTTGGTGCAGTAAAACTCTTGATCTCATTAATTTCTAAGTTCTTCTTCTCTGAACTTTTCATTTAATGCAGTTGTTGGTGTAATTTTTTGCTACATACCCCAATATTTGCGTACTGTCCTTTCTTCATAGGCAGAAAGTTGTCTGCGTTTTTCAAAAGCACAAACGATTTTAATGTGGCCTCCAAAGACAAAGCCCTGTGTTGTGGACTTTGAATAGACTCGAGACTAAGGTCGGCGTACGGGTTCATGAGTTTAGGGTCGAACTCGCCCAGTCTCATTCTGGTGTAGAAAAGAGCGCTGACTCGTTCTTTTACGGTGTCCATGGTGACTTTACCCTGAGATACTGCTTGCTCTGGAAAATGATACCTTGTATTTGGCAATAAATTACTAGAGAGTCAACAATGATATACTGATCAGCAGGTATAAAAGAAGTAATGATGACCTAGGTGATGAAATGCGACTATTTGTGGGATCACAGAACATGACTGTACTTTATACTGTCTTTTTACGCCTCACTTCCCTTGATCGCAAGTGCAAAAGTCTGGCCTCTGAGGTAGCCATATAAGGCTATTTTATTCACCACATCTAATATCCTCTTTGAAAACCTGATTTCCACACGGACGTTTTACCATGTACCTTTTGCCAGACATACTAACAGAGACATCAAAATATCAATGTAACATGATGCACTGATGCCCACTTATGTTCAAAACTGAATCAACCAACGGACAAAGACATAACATACCAAGAAAAAAACATCCCATTCTGAAATCAGACTGTTCTCTTCATTACTCAGGTAGAGAAAGCTTTTCACCTGTACTTTTTTTTTTAAATGTATCGCCTTACACTTCCACACGACATTCGCGCATACTTTGAAAGTCCTACCCAATCCAAACATCACGGGATCAACCAAGTTGTTGGATAACTCCAGATTCATGCCGGCGTTTACAATGGCCGTCGCGGCGTCCACGTTATTGCTGACATAATGATGTTGTGAGATGATGTTCTCCACCGCTCCTTGGTCACTGATCACGTAACCACGGAAACCCCATTCCTCTCTCAGTATTTCGGTGAGAAGTTTGTGGTTGGCACACGCCGGAACTCCATTAATACTGGAATAAATAAGCCTCACAATATTGGCATGATGGATGAGGTGAGTTAATCAAAATAATCTACCATGTTCGCTGCTCTGATTTTAAGTCTGTTGTTATATACATGATTAAGTATGGGACATTGGCTCATTCGACTTTTTGTCTAACCATAGCAACCAATGAGGTTGCAGGATCGAAACCAGCTCTCGCTGGTTTGGTTGAGTCTTTCAGTCAGGACGTTTGTCAGGTATATGACAGGGGGTGATCGCTCTAGTTCTCTCCTCCCACACACTTGACATCCTTCATATAAGTGATAAATTCTTCATACACGTATATATGGCCTTAAACTTAACCAAATGAATAAATATCCTTCATATAAGAGATATATTCTTCATACACGTATATATGGCCTTAAACTTAACCAAATGAATAAATATCTTTCTTTGTGTTGATTGGGAGATATCATATTTTCCATCAATGCTACCGGCATACAATCATTTCCTGACCATGTGAAGCCAAATGAGGATATAGATGTATTTCATTTTCTGTTCCTTACCTACCTGTTCTATTTATTTATTTACTCAAGAATATTTCACTTATACGGCTGCTCCCAGGACAGAACCAGTGGAAAGCCCTTTCCATGCATGTCTACCTGTTATAACTGCACATTAGGTTGTAGGTACCGGCCTCGACACACATTCGGAACTGGGCCAAGAACGTCAGACGCCAGTCACGCTCAGACACCTACGTGGAATTGAGCAATTGTTACAAATGATATAAACAGTGGAGTGAGCTATGTATACTTCTCTGTTTACATTCATTGGACAAAATACCTAATCATTACCTGCTCAACTGTTCAATTTACTTAGCAACATGTTTTTTGTATCATAGCTTAAATCTAAGCTACAATTGCCGACAATTATTTATCTTCAGTCAGCCACAAGATCGAGTTGATATTGGCCCTGACTCATTTGCTCTAACTCAATGAGATAACATAAATTACGTTTCCATTTATACAATTTCCATGGAACCACCTCATATCCGTGTTCCAAAACATCCAAGACACGTCAATTAAAACATAAATTTATAATGGCTTATCCTTCATGTCTAATTTAATTTCTTGAGTTATATATATATATATATATATATATATATATATATATATATATATATATATATATATATATATATAAACTTGTGAAGCAGGCTGCATATACCACACCATTTACAGCTGCGATGCATGCGTTTTGGCGATGTAAATTACCAAAACGGGTTCTATACGTAGAAGTTCGTACTTTGGAATCAAAGGAAAATCTTGAGACTGGTACATTTTCGGGCCCCCCATGGACGTCGAAATGTTTACAGCCGGCATTAGCGCGGATGTATCGACTATCATTGCCCTGAAGTCCATACACAAAGTGCTGAGCCAGAGTGCCACTCAGGAAAGGGTCCTCCCCATAGGTCTCCTGTAACCCACCACACAACATGTAAGCGTCTCACAGATGATTAATACGTTAGGAGAAATGGTATGATTGACGACTAGAACGGGGCTGAGCAGAAATGTTAACAGCCGGACAGCGTTTTCTTGCGTGACCGATACCACAAAGGCCCTTTTAAAATCACGATGCTTAGTTTTTGATGTTGGAAGTTAGAATTTTGAAATATTAACTCTGAAGATAAAATTTATGAAGTGATAATAATAAAAGTCAAGGTTTGATTGAAAATGAGTGAAACCTTTACATTTAAATGATGATGCCTTGACGTCTTTATTACTATACAGACTTCCTCGCCATTACCTGACTTCTGCCCCACAATGGATGTCTCATGATGTTGATGACCGGGCTGAAGCAGCTAGCACCTTTGTGATCACCATATTGCTCTTTCTGCATGTAGTCGTTGAACTTAGCCCGGACCTCTATAGAGGTGGCTTCCGCAACTCGCTGTATCAGCGACGGACTGAGAATAAAAATAACATTATATATCGGTCATATCGTGGCGAGAACATTTTCAGTGCGGAATTAGTGTGGCTTTAGATACGACAATGACAGTATCCAAAATCAAACCAAAAGAAATGTTTTTAAAATCATCGAAAAAAAAAAAACATGTGTGATTAAAATATTAAAGCCCTCTTTTAAATTTCTGACTATAGACAGATGTGATAAAAATAAGACACACATGGGGGGAAATACTCTATGGAGACACCAAAAATGTTACTTTAGCCGCCAAGGTAACATTACTGATCAGAAATCACACTTAAGTTCATGCCAGTCATTGGCTAAAGCGGATAAGGTGTTTGAGGCCCTTGACAAATGATGTCTAATGTTCGAATCCATCTTCTGTCATTTCGACTGTGGCTTTAAGTTGGGATGTTTGTCAGGTACGGTGGCTTAAAGCCGGTTGGCACTCCATTTACCCCCACTAATAAACCTGCCAATCGTCTTACCAGTAAAAAAAAATTATGACGTGCGGCGTATAAAATTCCAGTAAACTTGTTCAAGTAAACTGATTTCCAGGCTAAATTGCTATTTACTTATAGGATGAGACTTGCATATTATGATTTAAGCCTGGCATAGCTTAAATGCACTTTCAACTTGTGGCCCAGAAGTTCTCCAGTGGTTTGATACGAGAATGGATACAGTAAAAACGGTATATGGGGTGTCACACCTTATGTCTGGTGCTTCAGGGACCGCGACATTTGATTTGACAAGGGTATTTACATGCGACTAGTTTGGACCATGCTGCTATTACGGTTTTCTGCATCCAAATCTTTGGAGTTCAGCTGGACTCGAACACATTCACACTCGACTCACTGAGTAGGCCCCGACAGATAATCTTATGATAAAGATACTGTGACAAGGCAATATGTGTAGGCGTACTGCACAGATTCATTTCAGCTTATTGCTTGATATGTGCATGTTACATTCTGTATACGTAATAGTAATACTTCGGTTGATATTCGGTTGAATGCCACCTTATCTTCATATCTTCACCATTAACAATATGTCTTTTCTTCATGACAGTCGGTGCTCCACATTCCTCTAAAAAAATTGCCTAGCGACCATGCAGTGACCCTGAACGTTCATTTGATTGATGGCTGTTATGCGATGTGTGTTTTGATGCCTACATTAACAAGCTTCACTTCTTATAACACCCGTATTCTCGACTACGGCGTAAAACACCAGTCAAATAAATAAATAAATAAATAAATAAATAAATAAATAACGACATGTTGGATGGATTTCAGCAGGATTCGGACACACAACGTTTAGGGTGGTGAGCTGTAGTCGACTGTATAGCCACTTATAACCCTACCGTATTATGAGATATATACATTAATACTTTCGTATATATAGGTGTAACACCAGCTTCAAAAAGCGTCAATGATGCTATGTATCTGTTATAAATCACATGTTCATGCGAGTATACAAGTACATACATTTGCATGTGAACAATTGTATCGTGCCTGTAAGATTTAGCTTGACAAGTGCACACCTTTACACACACACACACACACACACACACACACACACACGCAAATATATGCTTACAAATCTCCACGTTCTCCACATTTGCCCTTTGGCCATGTATGTATGACAGCTTGTATGGATCAGTTTTCCTCTATGGGAACTGTTCCACAAAGCAAATCTATAGGCTAACTCCAATGTAACAATCAGGGTGATATATCCCTGTTAATGATATACGTCTCCATGATATAGTTACAATTAATCTCCCAACACAAAGGTCCGTAGCTGCACATCTACGCAACCAGTATGTTAGTATGGTCTGTAGTGGAGAGATTTACAAGTTACTTTCATCTCAGCAATTATTGGCTTTTTCGGAAATGTCCCGGTTGTCATCGTGAACGATTCGTACACACTGCAATCTACGAGAAATATCAATGATAGGTCTATATAATTGTATGCCCAAATGCACATGCACCTGTATTGTAAATACAAAAGGGAATATCCGGGAGCCTTGTTGTCCGACCGGGAAGAGGGTTGAAGCTGGAAGTTTTCCTTATAACTCTTGACCAATGAGGCCTAAGATTAGTATCCAGCTCCCGTGCGCTTAAAGGAGAAGAAAATTTAAATATCAATCAAATACCACTGAAAAAAGTATCCTTTTCCTCGAAGGTGCATGCCATAAAAAATTCTAATGTGTACCATAAGTTGATAAATTATAAATAAAGTCAGCGGCAAAATCCGCTGTGGGCGACTCCATTTTGCCTAAGAACTAGTCCTGAAGTCTTCTGTATTAGGAGGAGAATTGCAGTCGGAAAAGTGCAGTTCGTACATTTCCGGTAGAACTCCTCTTCCCAGAAGGTGGCGAGCAGTACAGTTCGTTTTCCGCTTAACGATAAGGAAACCGGAATGTTGGATGTAGGTTCCGAGTTTACACGAACAAGCCGGTAGTTTTAACGACTCTCATTGGGTGAGAGGCAACACACACCCAGCATAAATTACAGGGTGTTAAAGATGGAGGACGCGATGGACTCAGCGATTTATTCCAGCTTTGCCGTTTCTAGACTTTACGTGTATGGGAAGGAAAAATCACAAAATTATGTAGCAGGCAGCAGGCACCAGCAGACAGAAAAAAATGTGCTGTTTTCAGCCTACAGTGTCATGTTTTTTAAGTTTTCTTCTCCTTTAAATTTAATCTAGCGAGAGGCAATGGTTTCCCCTGGTTCAGCTCGTGTTCTTAATTCCCTCCATAAACCTGACTTTTGTGAAGTGCATATTATTAAAACAACATTCCGTTAATCCAGCGTTAAAACAAATTAAATAAAATTATTAATATATAAATAACAAAAGATAATTAGCCTAATATTTATTTATTTAGGCCTATTTACTTATTTAAGCCTATTTATTTATACAGCCTACTGATTTATTAGGCTTATTTATTATTTAATGCTTTTATTTATTTGGAACAACCCCAGTCGTGCCATGACTGATCGACTCACCTGAATGACGCGGCGAGCCCCAGCGCCTGAGGAAACGCTGTCGCCGGACCGGCCCCCACGTCTCCCCGTAAACATTCAGTGTTCCAGGAGTAAGGCTTGATCTGCAGACGGTCAATGGCAGGGGCCGGACCGCCGTGGTCCGCAACCCCTCCCCGAGACATCTGTAGCATCATCTCCTGTAGGGTAAGCCTGTTCACGAGATCGGCTACTCTGGCGTCCCAGGGTAAGGAGACGTTACGGAAGGGGAAGTCCGAAACGACCGAGCCATAGAGGGAAGAGAGGAGAGTCGTGGCCAGCACTAGCAGCATGGTGTAGTTGTTCGTAAAGACAGTGACTGCATGTACGGGTCGAGACAGCGACGGTTAGTGACGATCTAAGGCTGTGCAAGTGAAGATAGGCTAATACACTTCGAGATAACTCGTGCACATCTGTGGATCATGTACATCTATATCGCTGCAGGCCTATATATTGTAGGCCCGAGTACAGATATTCCCCAGATAGGCCTACTTCCGCTTTCATCACATATAGCATGTGACCTTTCAAAGTTTACAGAGGTAAAGCGTGGCAATATTTTTTTTTTAAAGACAAGTCTAGTCATACAGTGGATGTGATAGTATAGTGCGTATACAGTGCACGTGGATGTTAGCCCCAAGCTAAGCTGAAGGTGCCCAGCTTCGGTCATATAGACTTCGACGTGGACAGTTTGACTAAAAAAAAAACGGCTCGAAGCCTACCTTATTTTTGCTATGCACCAATTCCCTAAAACGCCCGAAATGTCATAGGTCTAAGCCAGCATTGGTAAACCATCTTTCAACAGTATTCCAATGCAGGCAAGCATACCCGTGATGTCAAGACCTGTAAAACTGCTAATATATATACAATGCAATAACAAGTACGACACACACAGTCCAATCCATGGAGTGAACAACTGAATTTATGTTAATATATTTGCAATATATGTATAATACATTATGTATGTAGTTTATTATTGCGCCGAGCCCATGGTTCATGAGCATATAAACATGTAACATACCGCTTCGTGGTGACGAACAGGAGACATCAACATTTATAACATAACTTATAACATGTAGACACAACTGTCAATAAACACATATACGTGTTGCAGTATAGTTAATACACGACTCTAAGACTCTATTAATCTAAAAGATTTTTCAAGAAACAGTGCCAAGCTTTGTAACAGTTGTACACTAGTTGAAATCTACAAGAGCATCCGCATGCTGCTCGAAACTCACAAGACCATCTTCCGCATGCTTCATAAAACTCACCAGGCCATAAGCATGCTTAACACAATTCACCAGACCACCGACATTCTTCACACAATTCACCAGACCACCCACATTCTTCACACAATTCACCAGACCACCCACATTCTTCACACAATTCACCAGACCACCCACATTCTTCACACAATTCACCAGAGTATCCACATTCTCCACAAAACTTGCCAAACCCTCTGCATGCCACAAGTTCCCGGTACTATTCGGTTAATTGCCACAATACTGTACGGTTGCTGTGAACATGGCCATAGAATATGCTGTATACCCCCATGCTATGAAGTACTGTATTTGATTTATTTATTTATATGATTGGTATTTTACGCCGTATTCTTACGCCGTCACTTCTACGACGGCAGCCAGCATTATGATGGGAGGAAATCGGGCGAATCCCACGATCATGCTCAGTGTAAAGAATCAAATACAAAGCAATCCCATACGGTAATGAGCCGAAAGGTCTCCATGCAGTACTACATGTTTACTGTGATTCTCCACAGCGAGAGGCCAAATGGTACTGTGCAACAAACGTACCGTATTGTACGCAATCGCTTAGTCCCGGGCGCCGGTCACAAACTACCACGTGGTTGTTTTGCGGAACCACGTGGCTTATAATTGTGTATATACCGTGTTGCAATGTCGTAGCGACCTGAAATTGACACAAATAGAGAATCGCGTGAGCAGCTGCTGTACAGTATATTGCGCTGTTTTTTTTAAAGACGTGCTTATGTCCATGCTAGTCTCCTGTCTTGTCTCTTATGGCAAATAAAAAAAGACCACTTTCACTAGTATAATATTAGATATTCTAGTATAATGTTAAATGAGTAACACTGTTTTTACAGTATTTACATTTTGTATTTATTTTCTTGGGCAAATACTTGGCCTATGGCGTATAAACTTGAGCTATCTGACAAAAAAGAACAAATACAAAAAAGAAAAAAGAAAGAAAAAAAAGCTACATAAAATATGATCTTATGTCCATTAATTCTTCCAGGCCATAATATAGTGTCATTTTCAAGTAATAAATTAACTAAATGGACACGATATTTGTTTTAGCTGTTCTTTGTAATTTTTCATGCAATCTATTGCACTTGTATGTAGGCCTAATGAAGACTGAATTAACTGATTGGATTTTTTTTTTTTTTTTTTTTTTGATTGGTGTTTTACGCCGTACTCAAGAATATTTCACTTATACGACGGCGGCCAGCATTATGGTGAGTGGAAACCCGGGGGAAACCCACGACCATCCGCAGGTATCTGCCAGACCTTCCCACATACGGCCGGAGAGAAAGCCAGCATGAGCTGGACTTGAACTCACAGCGACTGCATTGGTGAGAGACTCCTGGGTCATTACGCTGCACTAGCGCGCTAACCAACTGAGCCACGGAGGCCCCTAACTGATTGGATTTATGACTGTTTATTCAATGTGGAAAATTTGTTGTCGACACATGCCTTATGCTTCCTGATTAAGCGATTTTTTTTCCACAAATATTCAAGACCTTAAACTTTCTGACAGATATGTGGAAAGGTAGATGACTTTCTTACCATAGCTTGTTAGAACACGGGAGGTAACAAAGGCTCAGGTTAATACGTATATTTGGATCCTCGAAGGTTGTAGGTTTCCTGCGGCGCAATGGGTGTAAGTCCCAAGGGCGGGGAAATCATAATAAATAGCAGGATTTGGAAGAAGTAGCTTACGCATGTAGCTAGGAAGTGGATATTAAGGTTCGTTTTGAATATTTTACTGCCACAATGTATGTGTTTCTTACGGATACGGTAACTGCGAGTTGTGTGTATCGAATATTGCTCACTCAGTAACCCACATCATCAACAAACGATATCTGCCGTAAAAACGCTTCTTCCAGTTTAAAGAAGTTCAGAATAGTTGACCTGCACATGTAATCAGATGATTGGAGAGTTTCAAGCCAAGAAAATGTAACAATAACGTAAAACTAACCAAGATGAAAAGAAAATGCTGCTGTAAAATTCTTTAAATTCGTTTTGATTAACATCTCTTAATCCCAGGTCTGATCTCCATGTCTTTTATTCCGGGGTGAAAACTACGTACCTCTCAGTGAAAACCACAAACGCCTAGAATAAGCCTAAACTACCATAAATTTGGTCCTGAGGTAAACGATAAAGCCAAATTGCCAAGGAATCGGTGCCATTCAGTCTGTTGTTCCATTATGGCAACGTGCCACTGTCTAAGACCAATGTTTCCAAACAACCAAAATATTACTTTTGGTGCTGAAACTTCTACTTTCCAGTAGGATAGGCCTGTTTCCTATCTTTCAGACAAACCTGAAAAACTTTTCTAGGATGAACAAAACTCAAGATCAGAGACAATCTGCAACTTAATTATGGAAAAAATTTTAGGTCATTTACAGTGTAAACATGTTTACAGACATATATCTGTAATTTCCTATGTTTTTTTTGTAACAGGTTTTGGGAGAGATCTGGAAATGTAGGGAAATGTAGGGACAAGCAACCAGGTGTAGACACTGTAAAAGTAGGACGAGTGAGCAGAAAGTGGTGACAAAGCTGCAAAACTGGGAGGTGAGCAGGAGGTGTAGGCACAACTGCAGAAATAAGATGAGTGAGCAAGAGGTGCAGACAGAGGTGCCCGGGGCCCTCAAGAGACTGGCTCGTTATATCGTCAGGGGCTTCTATGGCCCCGAACATGCGGTTATTATAGACATGCTGGTGAGAAATCCATGCGTGAAGGAAGATGACCTGATGGAGCTTCTGAAACTAGAACGTAAACAGTTACGTGCTTCCTTGAACACGCTGAAAATGGACCGCTTTATCAAGTCACGCATGAAGATAGAGACGGCAGAAGATGGGAAAAACTCCAAACACAACTATTACTTCATAAACTATAAGATATTTGTGAATGTGGTCAAGTATAAACTGGATCATATGCGGCGGAAGATTGAGCTTGAGGAAAGAGACAACACAAGCCGAGCATCGTTTAAATGTCCATCATGTGAAAAGACATTTACAGATTTGGAGGCAGATCAGCTGTATGATCCGATGACAGGTTCATTTTGGTGAGATACAAATGTCTTATATCCGTACCAAATAGTATTACAAATTTATCACTTTATTTGATTAATTTTAAGTCTATCAAGGACAAAGAAAGATTCTTGAACTGAAAATATTATGTGCACTTAGTTTCCTTGTCTGTGTAAAAAATGGGAATGAAGGGGAATAACTCTAACGTAATGCACACTGATGATTACCTCCCCTTTACCATATGATAATAGTACTTCCTTCACAAGTCAAGTGCTGTCGCACTGCTTGTTATATAGGTATTCGGTACTTCACAGTGATTCCCACTCTTATGTACCTGTTGACTATAGCTACTTGTAAGCTTGCTTTTCCTATCATTTAAGACCTGTTCTCCTCAAGTCACTCAAGTCTGTTTCGTATATTGCATCCAGATGATATGATTTGTAAAATGCTACATTAACTGGAAATAGCACATCACATTGTCATTTGACGTGAAATTTGATGAGTTGGATTAAAAAATTGCAGTGTGAATGTGACTTCACATCTACTTTTTCTAAACTAAGGCACATAATTAATTCCCCTGACTGTGCATGTTTATTTTCAGCTGTACATTCTGTAGAACAGAGGTAGAAGAGGATGAAAGCGCCATGCCTAAAAGAGATGCACGTATGATGCTGGCAAAATTTAATGAACAGATTCAGCCATTGTGCGACCTGTTGATAGAGTGTGAGGGAGTAACACTGGCACCCTGGATATTAGAACCTGAACCAACAGACATGCGACCATTGTTACAGTAAGACAGGAAATCAGTTTATGCCATTTGATGTTAGAGTCCCTAAATGACATTAATTCCAGGCACATGAACTATCATGAGCCACTATTATTTACTTCAAGTATGTCGAAGAAAGGAATAGCTACATGGTAAAAGTTTGCCCTTCAGTCGTAACGTCACAAAAGTAGTGGGTTCAGGCTCATTCTCAGACAGGGAATTTTTTACAGTGCCCAGCTTTTGCCTTTGTTGGTTTCTAAATTGATCAGTGGTGCTCTCCAGTCAGACTTGCTTGAAGTTTGGTGAAAACGGCTTGCTATGCACCATTATGACATGTCACATCTGGAAAGTTTAGCAGTAACTGGGCCAAGGTCAGTGGTTTATTCCACCCATAAAGCCTACCACTATCATATTAGTGAAAAATAAAAGGATGACTTTAAGTAATAAAAGAAAAATTTAATTTAACTCAAGGTTTAACTAGCCCAAAATTTTGTGACCTCATTAATATAATTAAAGATATACGGCATAGAGAGTAAAACAAGAGCAGACACGACTGTGTGATAGCTGGCAAACGGTCACACATCACCGGTGAAATAAGGCCTCTTGTCAGTTTACCTCACTCAGGGTTTTATTCTAACTGTTTATGTAAATGCAATTTAAACACCCCCAAGCACCATGGCTTAAGCAGAATTAGGTACAAAAAATTTTTGAAAATGCAGTAATGTTAATCGCAATTTATTAAATGTCACTGGTCTAGAATTACTCAAAATGCTGTGTTGTCATCACATTAAACATACAATCACATTAAAACACCAAAAAGACCAATAACACCAAAAGTCAGTAAGTAAAGAAATACATTAAGTTACCAAGATATGTTATTAATTATCTTATATTCTTCCTGAATGTACATGTGTTACACGCATCTTCCATCATTGATGTAGTACGTGTGTTATTTACAGGTATCATAATATACGAAATTCATGACTCTCAGTTAAGTCCTTTATGTGTTTAGCTGAAGTCTCCTACAGTCGAGCTGTGTGTTAAGCCTTGCTGCCAGGTTGTAAAAGTATTTGAATGGTCATTAAAGAAGTTTGTGTGGCTTTGAATGCTCTGTTCCGCTAGCCATGAGCTCCTAACAAATAAATGACTACTTTCTCTCTTGAAGCCGATCTAAGGGTGGAGGCTCTAAACCACCAGACGGATCAACATGGAGTGGAGATTCTTCACGTAACAGAGGCTTTGGTACGACAGAAAACACTGTCACTGTGACAGTCAAGGCAGACGGGAACTTGTCTCCTAGTAAAGACGTCAATGCTCCCAAAGCTGTGCCCGACTGGATTAAGAAAAGTACAGTATCGGGGGTGCCCATGGAGCAGGAGAAAGCGGTTAGTATTGATACTGCAAACCTTCAGTATCGTACAGTCATCATAGTTCTAAATTCTGTGCTCTGTGAACGGTTCATGGCGTAGACACTTGTCTGCCAACCACTATAATACATGAGGTGTTAATTCGTAAAGGTGTTTACCGTGGAGGCAATTTTCCTTGCTCTCACCTATTTTGTTTTTTTTTGAAAAGAAGCAGTCAGTGGTGTTCAAGTGACTGTTTGCACAGTTAAATGCTGAATGAAGATAACTTGTCTACTACCAGTGGGAAAGTGGGTTAGTGACTTGCCAATAGCACCTCTAAGTGGTCTTCCCTGGGCACTCCAGTTTTATTCATCTTTAATGGCATTCTCACACATAGTATTAAGTCAGTAGAAAATGTTTATATATTATGAACAAGTACCCTTTTTCACCCCTGACACAAATAGAAAAAAAACATTCAAGTGGCTCTAGTCTGTAGTTTGGAAACCTCCAATTGACCACAGTGTCTTCAGTTTACTTTGTACCCCGTTGAAATAATAATTCAAGTTGGAAGAATATTAAAGCATGTAAGCAATTAAAATCTTCTACCAATCAGAGCTATTAATATTTTAGAACTTGTAGCATGAAATATAGCACATTTCCCAAATATGACTTCTTCTCTTTAGGTTGAGAGTACCCTCGAGCCGAGTACTAGCTCCTCCTGGGGAGATACTGGTAAACAGGAGACCAGAGATGACATCATGAGAACCTTGCTGGTACATGAACGGAAGGCCGCAGCTGTGAAGATCCCAGGAGCTGGAGGAAGCGATGATGAGAGCTCCACCAGCGAGTCTGACCAGGAAAGGCCTCTGTCCATGCCCACTCTGTCAACCTCAGCTACAGGTGAGTCACATTTCTGTCCATGCCATAGCTTTACCCAGATTTTGAAATCAGGGTGTCTCATTTTCAACTTTTCTCCTATTTTCCCTGTCTATTTCCCCCCATGTAAATTCTGTCAGAATAGGATGTCTCAGTGAATTTCCCTGATTAAACCTATGGTCCTTGTCCAATCCATCAAACCTCAGCTACAGGTGAGTCAAAGTGTCTGTCCAAGAATATTGTGTCAACCTCAGTTACAGGTAAGTCAGGTGTTCTTCCATGCTCATTGTGTCAACCTCAGTTACAGCTGAGTCAGGTGTCTGTCCATGCCCATACTGTAAAGCTCAGCTACAATCTAGTCAGGCGTCTGTCCATACCAACGCTGTCCAGGTGACCACAGAGATGGGATGAGATCAAAAGATTCTACCTTACTTAGAACTGGTGAACTTGCTAAATTTCTCAAGTGTCTTTGCAAGGAATCATTTGTTCTGAGGCCATCACAGTGTATTTCAGAAGGGAAATTATTTACAGTGGCGTGTAGTATTGGTATGACATCACATTAAGTATATCTATTTTCTATATTTGACCTAAACATTTGCCCCCAAAAATGCATTTTTAGAGTCAAAAACATGCCAGATTGGTGCTGAAACAGTTTTTCCTGTAGGATATCATTGGATGATATTCTACAGGAAAAAATCTACTATTCCAGTGATCCCACCTTCTAAACAACCCTTAAAATTCCTTTATGAGGGAAAAAAAAGACCATTTAGAATCAGCCAAAGTGTTCTATAGGTCATTTACAGTGTCTCTACATAAACAAATAAATGGATCTGTTGATGTTGCAGTGGCAGAGATGGAATCTGAGGATGATGATGACAGCACACCCATGATCTCTGTTGGCGGGGTCAAAATCGCCCTGGGAGAGGTCACAGATGAGATCACTGCCAAAATGACCCCTGCAGAGAAGGAGGAATATATTCGCCTATCCAAGGAGATGTACGAGGACATGTATTTGTGATTTCTGCTGGCATGGCAGAAATTTTTTCTACAAGAAGATTGTTTTGCGAAATTCCAGATTAAGCAGGATTTTGTGCGATATGCATCTAGGATTTTTGGTAGAAATGTATTGTGGCAGAGTTTTCTGGTGAATAAGCAAGTATTTGTTCAAGATTATATGGTGCTTTGAAAGATGATGATGTGTTTGTGAAAAACTGTTATGTTCTTTATAGCAACAAAGTAATTAGGAGCAAAGAAGTGTGAGCTGGTACAAATTGTAAGTGTAGAAAAACCAGAAGCATTCAAAGAACATGTTCATTTTGTATATAAATATACAACTTTTATTTTTGGTTCAAAACAGAAGGCATGTTTCAAACATTGATAAACAGCAGAATGTAACAACAAAATCAGGCTTCATACTCTGTAAAGAGCCAAAGGGAAGAAAATACACATAGGCACACTTATTGTGAATGCCCTTGAAACATAATGAAAACTGAGACAAATCAAGCTTCATGAATTCTTTAATAGCCTGGTTGCATGAAATGATGGGTATAGAATTCTGAGACAGAAGATATTACCATTATACAGTTACCATTGTAAAGTTAGGGTGTGTTTTACGTTTCGTCAGAAGACACTTGCCTGTCTTTTCGACTTCCTTGTCATGGAATTGTGAAAGCTTTACTTTAAAAAGGGTGCTTTTATACAAGTTTTGTGGACAAACAAGCTGTAGTACCCATGAGTTGTCTCCCATATATCATCCTTCACAGACCACTTCACCAGCATTCCGCGTCGTCTCGTCATAACGGAGGTAATATGTACAATGAATTATAATGAGCATAGATGTCTTGGGTTGTTTTCTTGAAGTAAGTTATGACTTGCCATTGCCTTGTGTTGATGTGTAGAACCAGAAGTACCTTAGTAGATAGAAGTATACTGTATGTCAAGCTGTCATAGTACATGTAGTCTTTATCCACGTACTCCAATACACATCGATTGGTCCTTTCCATCACGAAAGCAACAGATTTTACGTTTCCCGCTCACAAAATCATGTAGCTTTGTTTCATTGGTGTTACTTCCAGAAAGAGTAAGCACTTCTCACGTACCACAGCTCATGTCGGCTCAAATTTCCGTCTTGGAGGCTTGCCAAATATCTGGTTTCGCCATGGTTTCCTGTTTCCCTCACCCACATGAACACTCGGGCATATGTTGTGTTGTTTCACACCCAACCTTGTATGTCATTTTGGTCTTGGTGACAGTAAAAAGTAGGGCTGTTCATGTCGTCTTACATAAAGGTTGCTAGAGATGAATTTCACATGAATATCATCGACTTTGTCATACAAATTGACCTCATTGTGATTTGAAATGAGTGTTAATATTCTTCAGTATTCTCCATAGGTCAATCTAGATACTCTGATGTACTCTACCAGTGAGATTAGTTTCGTAAAAGTGAATTATTATTGAATATGTATGAATATGCATCAAACACCAATCTCTCATATCCCATATGTACTCGGGTCATGCATAGTGAGGCACAACATACAGTAAGATATATTTATATAGATGAAATTATCTGAAGTATCGGCAGTCCGTCTGAAGTAACAAAACACTAACCCAATTCAACGGTGTATATAAGAGTGCGTGTTGAGATTGTCGCAACCAATTATCAGACGTGACAAGACCGTCACAATTCAGTGGCAAGAAGACACCATTATTGTGTTCGGCATAATTATTCAAACGCTGTTTCATCGTCTTTGGTGATCTATGTAGTGAACTGGCTTAGTGACACCGAATCTACGCAGTTTACAAAAGCACATCACTTACATGTATTTTCTAGAACGACTGGTGAGAAAGGGTCCATACTTCTTCAATTGAAAGCCATGGACCGGATACTTTCATTGAGCACAATTTACATATATATTTGACTCTCGTCTGACCGTCCTATCTCCTGAACCTGAAGCCACACGAACAGCTTATTGGAAACTAAATGGAGGGAGGCATGGAAACCTGAAGACAATATACAGCCCTGTGACCACCAAAAGCATGTTCTCGGTAAAACAGAGAGAGACAGTGGACAAATTCTAACACTGGGATTAACACCAGGTTAACACCATCACGATTTACAGGGTTTTTAGCACCAGATAGGAAAATTTCGCCTGGCCCATTTTGACTGAATTCTATTACTTGGAAGAAATTTGTTCATCAAGTTTGTCAGTTCTTGGAATGACATTAAACAACCATTGCTTTCACTTTCAGGTATAGTAAGAAAAAATATTTCTACATATACGACTATACCAGAGATTTTTGGCCAAAAATCGATCAGTCCAATCGAATTGTTGCAATATTACTTTAGAATACTCCAAATAATTACGTTTCACAAAAACATCCGACTCGACTGCGCGCGATACCTTTCAAAATAGGTACTAAAGCTCCTAAACTTTTTAGAGCCGATAGCGGTTTTCAAACTTAAGCATCATTTTAAGGCGTTAAATAGTACAGGTATGATTGTGATATTTAAATACACAAAGCTTACCTTTTTAATACGCTAAACTGTTTACCAGTCATCCTATAATTATTAGGTCCTAAATGTGAATATGCCCCAAAACAGTTCACTTTACTTGCTTCAGGGTTACACAGTTTGTTGTATGCATGCATGGTTAGACCATCTTGTGCGTGGCTAAACAAAAACATTTCTTATGCTGGTGTCAGCAAAGCCATTATTTTCAGGGGACAAAATCATTCCTAGAACCATTGGGCGTGTAGTACACGGAGTGCTCAGCGTGCCGTAAGCGCATTTCTTTGAGTTTAACAAATTCAGTCTTCACACCCATTTCTTCAGAAACTCCTCCCCAAAAAACGATATATCATCGTTTCGTATTCTCGACCCGTTACCCCATGAATTTTGGTTCATCGCCTTATAGCACGTTACATTAATGACTAGGCATGAGGGATCAGTATTATACAACTGTTCGCTATTAGACTGTTGCGCAATAACCAGACGCATCTTTTGGTTTTTTTCTTCGTGTATTTTTTCGGCTTTGTATTAATTGATATTAAAAACATGCATTAATTCAAACGGAGCGTTTCAACTGATTATCGCATTGTGTGGAGAAATTATCTGTTGAGTCATACGGCATTATAAGAGTATTTATTCATTAAAATTTTTCTCCCTTGACGACGTCAATTATGTAATAATTTATGTCTCAGATGAAATGACCATTACCGATGATGATTACTCCTGGCAGTGACAGTGGAAACTCTGGTTTCGTCGGGAAGACGTGTAGATACACGTACACAGAGAGCATTATTTTCGTTGTCTTTCCAACTATAAAAAGAATAAAATGCTTGAATTATACGTACTATATATGCCGTGAAGACTCATATTTATTGGTTCTTTTACCAATTATGCAATAGTGAAAGTATCAGGCCGCAACGCTATGCATAGCGGCTTTAGCCAAATATTATCAAATTAAACCCTTAAATACCGGTATATGCTTTAAAGCGATAAAATTTTTAACACTGATTCTGTGTCCTGGTAAATTATACACTTTAAGCCATATTACAGATACAGCTTCAAATATTTTGTATTCTGAAAAAGATCTTGGTCTTAATCTCATAATGGCTGGGTGATCCTTTCTATACAGTATCGATTTAGTTCGCATGAAAGGATGTACGAAAGGTATACTAAAGGCTGAAGGGACCGCTGCATGTATGGATGACACATGGGGCATAACCGATGTATCCAAGTGAGAAATGATTGCAACTAACGAATAGACCTACACCCTTGTACTATAAGCTCAGACGAACGAAGTACCAATATTTTTCTGGATTTCCCTGCTATCATTGACCGATCTCGACCATAAGCTTTCGACATTTATGTTCTGTGTCGTCTTGTATGAAATTCTCTGAAGGATACGTATTCATGTACCCGTTCACCTATGTGACAATACATCTGCACGTCACACGTATAAGAATTTACTAGTAATTCGTCGGTGTTCATTCTCGGCACTCTGGTTTTCACCAACCACTGAACTGCATGGCCGTTAGTGAAAACTTCTTAAATATATATGGCATTTGATAACGATGAAATAAATACATCTACTTTAAGCCGGCACAATCGTACGTCAAACGGTGCAACCTTTCATATAAATATACATCCACGTATATACTCATAATAAATAGTGTGCATGGTTTCTTCAGTTTGTAAACTCGTATGTTTTTGGTCTAAGAAATAATTATATATTCACATAGATTTATATTCTTCTCTAAGTTGGAAAATCTATAACGCTGCAACAAATTCCAACACTGCACACATTGGCACAAGCAACGGCAATGTCCAGTACATCATAGCACTGCATATTACGTAGAAATGCCAAGTGGAACAATTAATAGCCGTTATGCTCTCCGTTGGGATTTTTTTTTTTGCCCAATGTTGATCTTTATACCGCCGTAGGATATAGAATCAGTAATCCTTTCTAATTGCTCCCGCACAGCCATTAAACATTAACATTTGGACCGACAATAATTATACGGCCATTTAACATCAGGCCGTATGCGTCCGATAACCTCACAAAACACGGGATGGCGAAGTAGGGTCGTGTCCAAACATCACTATACGAAACTGCAACACGATTTAGGCAGCGATCGCGGAAGAGGTTTCATGTGTTCTGCATCTCGTGTTCTGATACAGCCCATTGGGTATAAATCTCTCATGTACAAGCGATAAAGCCCAATTCGTGAAAACCATTGTCCTCTTCGAAAAATTTTACCGGTTTTCTGATCGGCTTTTGCCGGCGATTTTACATGGAAGTTGAACGAAAGCTCACAGACGGAACGCGAAAGAACACCGGAGAACGCGGCCTGAAAGAATGGGCTATATTTGCATAATGAGTCAGAAATTGTACCGATCGAAGACAGAGACCGCCTGCTTGTCGCGATTGTAAAAGAAGCAATAGAAAGAGAAGTAATTCCTTAAACAATTACGGCAATTTAACAGAATCTATCGTAGTGGCCACTGAGCGTAGGTCACGTTTCGGCATTGTTTGCCAAGTCTCGGCAATTCTCGGGGTCAAAGGTCAGGTGGAAAGCTTACAAATCCACTTGAGCAGAGCGCCAATACAATATCTTGTTAGCCGAATTTCAAGTGGGTCTGAAGGTACCCATTTTATCAGGGTGGCTATCTTTTTCCCTCAGTTCGAAGTGTTCTCAGAAAACAATGTAATTTAGATACACCATTGTCTAAAAATGCATCAGTTTGCTTAAAAGCAATGTTGTAAAACGTAACTGCCTTGTTTAGTTACATTAACATGCTGCCCAGACAAACGACGTTTCTGGCCAGACGCATATATATACCTGCGTCGTTGTTTTCTTATAGACCGACAAGACATCCTTGTGCAAAGTATACATTTCATAGTGAGTTGGCCAGTCAAACACAATGCATGATGACTCACGTTCTATACATCAGCAAGCTATATAAAAGTGGCCCCAATTCCTTGTTTCAAACCATCAGCTTGGTAAAACGAGACAATGAATAACTCTCAAAACAAGAACACGATCATTAATGATGTTGCGGGATCTTCATGAATCTATCGCTTCGTGTCTCGGCTGTGGTCTTGATGTTTGCCAGGTGTTTGATGAGGTCAAAATGAAAATTTCTTCAGTATTAAAATAGTATTTAAAAACAAAACGAAAAAAATACCAAACTATGTTTTACCTGTATATTTGCATATACATGTACTAATCACCTGTTGGCTTTGGACGAAATCCTTGATTATTTGTGGATTACCTTTGTATGGATCTACACAAGTGAGAAAACAATCTAGTCACGTGAGAAAAGCACCTAGACCATCTAGAGGTCGAAGGCAATGTGTGCATGCGTGTATGCGTGGGAAATTTCATGTGCAGTATTTGAGTGAATATACAGTATATAGGACCAAATCGAGCCCAGGAAAGGTTTTTAGAAGATGATGTCAGGGTAGCTATTGGTCAATATCTTACGCAGAAAAGGTAAACCCAAACGACGCGAAAATGTTATTGTGCATGCGTATTTTGCCAACTTGGTGGTCACTAGGTGGCAGTATTTTTCTGTTGCCTGAATAAAGAATACCAATATTTTCATAATAATGATGTGGCGAAGTGCAAGCTTATGTATCATCATCACCTCAACTATAACGACTTACTTCACAGTATCCCAATAAAGCCATCTTAGCCTATGCGCGAACCAGCGAGAGTATCTATAGGAGCAGACCAATAATACTCAGCCTTGGCATCATCGCGTCAATTAAAGAACGGAGCGGCGAGGATCGGCTTGTGGAAACCTCGAAGGTCGGACGCTCGACTCGCGTGACTCCGCAGATTAGTTCACATAATTAAAACTGTCTTCACTTCCGGCAAACTGAAAATGACCCCGGATTGTATGACTATAAGGATTTGACATGTTCCAACCCATGGTAATTTCGTACTGATTGTTCAGATTACCGCTTGTACACGCGTGGTAACAGTTCTGTGTTCCCTGGACACAGTGAGTTAGAAGGAGGGTCTGAGTGGAACAGGCTGAAGGCACTGAGACCTTGGGGTAGAGGAGGGGAGGGGAGGGGAATGAATCAGTCGGACGAGCTGAAATCATCACCACAGGTGGAAAACGCAACACCTTATAATACGGACATAAACTGCCGGGACTAATTAGAGCGGGAGAAAGGTTCTACGTAACGGGATACGGCAGAGCAACTTGTTACGACCGGGAAACATTGGTGGTAACGAGCATGTTGTGAAGTGATCGGAGACATGAAGATGTTGAAGCGCATGCGCAGAATCCGGGACTATGGCCACACATCAAGCTTTAGAACGCGTACAGAAGAACATTTCGGTCACGCTATATAGGGAATTGTTGTTTCACATAATACCTGTGTATTTATTTATTTACTTATCTATTTATTTATGTGATTGTTGTTAGGCCTATACTCAAGGATTTTTCACTTACTTACGATGGCGGCCAAACCACCGACCTTTGGCGAGTTACTTCCCTGTCCAATGCACATGTGATACATACCATATTGGTGGAAGCGAGTGGTCTCGGGTGACCTTCATGCAAGACCACACAGGAGAGCGCTGTTGACCACGAATTTCCACCAAGGCTCCAAAGCAATGTGAACAGAAGAATTACCTGGAATCCCCTGCGTGAGAATGGGACTGCACTGCGCCTTGGGTGACCTAGCAATTTAAAGACAAGGAAAACCTTCAGTGCATTTAGTGTGGGGACATGTTGGCACCTGTACAAAGTAATTGCTTGAGTCGTAAAATAACATTGCGATAAATTGCCAGGTCAACATGACAAAAATATGTTTTGACGACATCCATGGACCCTGACCATAAGTAGAAAAAAAAAACGGCAATTTCAAATTTTGTTTTCAAACGTTCATAAAGATAATCAGCCTCAGCAATTAACGCTCTCGTTAACTGCAACCATAGGAATGATTTCACAATCGCCTTATTTACCGCTTCATACTTTTAGGCCTAGGTCTGAAAATGCATCTTATGAATTTGGAAGAAAAGTAACTGTTTTTACTATCTGTCATGAAGGCAATGACCAATTGCGTGTTTAAATTTAACGCTTCCGATTCAGGTACATATACTTTGACATCATAAGTGCTTAGTAAATTATTCTGTTTTGAGGGACCATCATAAAACAGTCGAAATATAGATTTTCAGTCAGGGAACAGATAGCAGATTTCAGTAACATTTCCGATTCTACTATAAACTTTTATTGTTAGTAAGACTGGATCGGATACGTCGGTAGCCATTTCGCAGGCGACAGTTCGTCTGGCTGAGCGGTACCTGAATTACAAAGCGGAAATGTAACTTTTTAATATCCACGCGTATAGTGTCGTCTGCTCAACGGAAATTTCTTTTCTTGCCTGATGTAGCTGTGCCATTCATTATACAAGTCTCGGAGAGATTGGTACCATAGAACATGGCAGGGTATCTGTGCCAGGCACTTAACCGATCCGTGCCTGAACAGGGAGACGGGCATTTTGGCTCCATGCTGGCGCCGCAATACAAGCCCTCAGTCATCCATAACAGGATGTGACAAGATCAGTTTTCCGCGAACCTTGTGCCAGTACCTGAGTCTTTTATGACCTTCTTAGCTGTGGGTTGTTCGAAACATGACCACCAATCTGTGTAAGATTATCCACCATTATCCCATTACATAGCATTTGTTTAAGGAAAGTAATACCATAGAGCCTCCACGCTTTCTTTGTATGTCTATACATTCTTCAATCGTTCAAAGTATTGACATGGTACACCCGAAATGATCTCTGCTATGGTAAAAAAAAAATGTTGAAATGTTCCCGTATGGAATCTTTCGATTATGACTAAAGACTTTTGATTTGGTCTAATTGGTACTCGCTGCCTCGCCATGTTTGTCTGCTCCAGAATACTTGATATATGGTCGATTTGAGAGAAAGAATACGCTTAGAAATTGCCAGATAACTGAAAAATGTATATACAAGTATGCACCTTAGGAAGGGAAAACAGACTAGCTACGCATGTGCATGCTATAGGGTACAGCCCTTGTAAGCTATACAAGTTGTTATTGGTTTCATTTGCTTTTGTTTCTTTTCATTTGTTTTCATGGAAATTTGGCTCGCTGATATATACTCCACTTTGGTTTCATTAACAGTAAACTTGCTGTAGCAATCAGATCTGTGGCTCCTATAGTCATCTTGAAATCCCCAGTTGGAAACCAGCTGAAGGACAGTTATATTTGAACCATCAACCAACCATACAATAGAACAGTTGTTTTCTATAAAGCATATGTTAATTATGCTCCATGCTGATTCAAAGACCAACAATCATCAATGAAGCATTCAAATCAATCATTAAGTTATAAGGTATTGCCTCTGAACGAACGTCACCATACATACATGGCTTCTGACTGCTACTATGCTCCCAAATGTTATTATAATTTATTATATTAGTTTTGAACCAAGGTCCAGTCATTCTGGCCCGCCAAAACGTCTCACTCCGTTTGCCTTATGCGTTTATCCAATTTACGCGATTAAGCCTAAGGCCGGTTGTTTTCAGATGGACAACCTGTCGTGGTCGTGCATCCAAATTGAAATGACAACAATCGAATTTTTTCTGTTCGAATTATTAACGGTTCATTGCCCCGGGGGTTCTATATTCGCGGCTGCTTTGTCCCGCGGGTCTCCAATAGAGCACCTGAAATCTAAAACTCTCATCCAGGTTACGAGATTAAATTGCAATCGTGTGCACAATACACTTTCACTAAGGTAACCGTATCCGTTACCATCTGGAATACAGTGCAGAAAGCCTGCTAAGGCCCGCATTCTCTCTCTGAATTGCGAAATGAATTGCCTCTGTCAGTTGAATCATTCTCTGCATCTAGCACACGGACGCATTATTGGACAATATGACGGGGCCGAAACAGATTTCAATTTTTACATAATAAAAGCCGGCGATCGTTTACAGCGGAAATTTATTCCCAGTAATATGCCTCGTGTGAGGTTGTGTCAAAAGCACAGTGCGATAATTAAGTATTCTTTTCAGCGAAATCAAATTTCCGCCATCAGAGACTGCATGAGCAGTCGGGCTGAAACTGTCAAAGACCATCACCTTAATTGCATGCAACAACAGTATCTCTACATATAACATGTTACAAACTGGACGAGATGCAACAAATGGTGTAACGATACACATATTCAATTAGGCAAAAAGTTTGAACAACCTATATTTATTTCGTTTTAGGCTTGGTTCTTGTGTGGTTTGTATGCGGCTCTTTCTACTGTAAATAACCGGCCTGGATGGCTCAGTTGGTAGAGCGTCCGTGTCGGGCGACGGTAGATCCAGGGTCAGTCCTAGGTCGGGTGACACCTAAGACCTTAAAAGACTAAGTTGTGACTTCCTCGCTTGGCGTTCAGCATTAAGAGGATAGTGCAACGACTGGTTGACCCGCATGAGTGTAATGGCTCGGGCAGGGTAGCTTACTCACCTTCGGTAAGTCGTCTCAGTGAAGCAGCACTAGATAAAAGAGCGGTAGAAAGCTGTCCTGCAACAAGGAGGCACATTACACGTATATATGCACTTTAAGGACTCCTTCGTCGTCGTATGATTGAAAAATTGTTAGATAAGACATTAGATCATAAGTATTCACTCACTCACTCACTGTACTGTTAATAAAGGAAGCTTCAGAAACTAACAAATTTTGTAGTGGACACTTTCAAAATTCGTATCACATGTAAGCTATTTATTTTCGACAATTTATATGCTATTTATCTCCTTTCCGATGGACTTGCATGGATCCCCTGGAAGTTTGTTGATATGTACCCCTGGAAGATTTTTGTGATTTATGCCGGATCTAAAAATATTTTCATTTGTAAAGATGATGGCAACTACCAGCAGAAAACGAATACAAGCCACTGCCACTCACTGGTTGCCTGACAAACCTCCTGAGAGTAAAGCTGCGAACGACCCAGGACTGGATTGGATCACGTGATGTAACAGGGGAGTTTCAAGTTCGAACTCTTCTGTTAAGAAAGGCAAAACAGTCCTATACTTGAATCATCAGACATGTGAAAAATGTTCAGTAGCCTTCGTTGACATTAATTTAGTGGGCTAAGTATTTACGTCTAACTGCCCAACCTCCTTCATATCTGTTAAGAACATTTCACTTAGGCGACCACGTACTGCTATACGTCAAGGAGTCAGGAAAAAACATCTGCGCCTTAACAGGCATACGCTACGGTCGGCCTGACGTAAAGCCACAAATGAGCAGTCAGGGAGGTGATTTGCACCGGCGACCTGAATGATCAAGGTATAAATGTCTGGACCAAGGCCATGTATAGAGCGTTCCGTCATCGTGGGACCTGTAGTATATGGTTGACACAATTGGCGTGTATTTTGTATAATGAACTCTCACATGTAATTTAATTTAGCTATATATATCAGCAAACCCATGTAAGTACTCAATGTAATAAAGTCGCCTGGCATTTGTATGTTTCCATATATCTCACGGGCGTATTCAGGTTTCTGGGTCTCGGACATTCTTCAACTTGCCTTAAGGCACCTGTGTTAGTAATGACCCAAAACCATGGAGCGCTAACAAAGGGGAAAATCTGATTACAAACTAGCTTGTTAAACCCGGCGCAAAAGCGTATCGCCATTAAACTGAATCCCCTGATTCAATGGAAACCTCAGTTCAGCAATAACGCCGGCGTATAACCGAGTTCACTTCAGACGTAGATAGCGGTCTAGGTGGCGCTACTGAATATTGACCAATGAGTAGTCTAGACAGTATTGGTGCTGGAACTGTCACGAGATTTGGCCATCGGCCTACTTAATCCTCCAAGGCGACCCAACTGAATAAAATACTCATTTAATTGCTAAAGATCTTTCTGTATAGCAGTGACTTCGTCTGGCGTATATTATACCGCCCTTATCTGAGGTGATCCAAAACCTTTGAGGCTGACTGTACAGGAGAAGGCTCGAATGAAAAGGTATATGCCCACAATATACATCCCCATTCTTGCAATATTCTAGCAAGATTCCGGGTAATTCTACCAAAATAATAATAAAAAAAAACTAACATGTCGAAGAGAATCAGTTGTTATGGAGCGCGTGTAATTACTAATTATGTTTATCCTAATTATCTTTTTTAAAGTATCATTTGGCTTTGTTTTGTGATACTTATTCATAAAAGTGATGTGTAAAGCAGTCTGGGTTTTCGTACACCTAAATCGCATTTGTATTGGCTATATCTCATAAGCGGTAAACCGGGGTTCAATCTCAAATCAAATCATGCCTGGAAGAAATTAGAAATTTTGCTACTTGTTTGCTTTGCAATGAGCATGAACCAGAGGGTATAAGCCAGTCACTATTCGATTCGGTGTCAAGAAAGGAATTTTGACGGAACTGGGCGTCATTATCGAGCAGGTGTCGTCGTTATAGTGATAAGCCAGACTCCATGTATTATAATGTATCCGCGAGTAGCTGCAAGAAGACAACGTCATGTAACGTTGCAATGCAGTATGTTGGAGAAAACGTTATAGCCCATTGAACACCTGTTCTGAACAGAAATTCTTCGGCTGCAAGTTATACATGTTTGGGGGGAGTCTATAATCACTCTTTATAAACCCAACGCCTTGTTCCATATAACTCCTCAACCTTTTCGCAAATGAAAGAGTGTTTTTTATTGCAATTGATGATCATTTATAATTTAATTTTGGAGACAAAACTACATTGAGTGGCTTACAATCCCCTGCAATTTCAGGTCTTCACAAAAGGTATAATTTGATCAGTCTATACAGAATAATGCCTTAAGAATGTGCTTGAATAACACCGTGCAAACATGCGAGAAGGATGAAGAATTACAGTAAGAACTTTTCATTTGATGATGGCGGCCAGTGTTGTGAGTTGATGAAAGCGGAGTAAACCATCATTGGCGAACTCCGCCATGCACGTGTGGTATATAGACCTACATGTATATCAAACTGCTCGAAGGTAAGTCGTATTACATGGGAACTTCATGCAAGATCACACAAAAGAGTTTATGCGCAGTCGAACACATATGGCTACAGATCGTTCCCGAGAAGTATTATATACTATACATAATACGTGTAGTTATAATCATAATCGACTTGAAGATTGAGTGTAACAGATTATAAGTTCGAATCTCACGCCAATCAATTTTATTGAGCTCTATGTTTTTGTTTTTTCTTTTGTTTTGTTTTTTTTTTTGTTTTGATAGGTGTTTTACGCCACATCCTTTATCGATTTCTGCATAGCCTTAGATAATGAGAATTAAACCAAGCCCTACTGAATTAGATATGTTTTTCCTCAAGGTGACCAAACCACGACATGCAATATAGGGTGCCGTATAATTAAGTAAGTCGTTAAACTGTAGGTACGCTCCTAAACAACCACAAATTCCAAAAGTAAATCATTACAAGTATACACGTAAATCACCACGATAACATACATTAATCACTGCAAGTATACACGTAAATCACCAGCACTTAAGATTTAACACTTTGTAATCACGGAGCAGCATTGATTTATATGTACTTCTGCAGTAATTCTACCCTATCCAGGCATAGGGGATAATAGATACCTAACAGTTCCATCCATTGATTCAAATAGCCGTTTATAGCCCCGTTTTCCAGTTCACAGCCATAGATGTCCCGTGTACCATATACTGATGCATTATAACCCGGTAATTGGCCGTAGAGCCAAATTTAGCTTTGTGTTAATAGGTCGACTGTGCTGAGAAATAATAGACAACAATAGCCGGTCTCTCTAAGGAGTTTCCGGACTAACACAGCTGTTAATTCCGGCACATCCGTATAACGACATCAAATAACGGTATAAGTTTTCTCTCAGCTTTAATACATGACGGGGTGTCTGTCGCAAAGTTAAGTATTCCACTAGATAATAATCAAGGCACTGTTGGTTCAGCTCAATGTGATATTGCATAGATATTGGATAATATGATACTTATACGTATGTCCATGCACAGTATAGCCTGCAGGCGTTATGTCTAACTAGCAGTAGAGCCTAAAGGCCCTATTGGAATTCATGTATACGCACAAAGTGAAAATACGAAACGCACCTCGATCACCATGCATGCAAATCATGCACATTATCTTAATATAATAGGGGAATAAAACCTCAAATCACCAAAAGTTCGTCTCGGTTTCTTATACGTGTTCTCACACTTCGCTTACCCATGGTGTTACATAGAATGTTTAATGCACGAGTATTCCTATGTCAGCTTATAGAAGCTGGTCGGATAATAGAATCCGACCAGTCTTGCCCATCCGCAAATTTCATTCCCTGGAGGGAAAATAGCGCAGAGGTTTATGGATGGAGGAAGCCGAAGAGCCCCTCTTCGCCAAGTTTCTGATAAATTTTCTGACTTCACGTCGCAGCCAAACAAACTAAGAGCTGGACTGGAGGACGCGATATCACTGTACTTAACCAGAATTAAAATATTGTGCATTTTAGAGAATGTAAACCAGGACCTTATATAGTAAACAAGATGGCGGCTGAAGACCACCGATCTGTACACTAAAGCCAATTTGATCATGCTGTCATAAAATACCAGTATACCTTAAAAATTCTAATGGCTGATATAATGAAATTAGGTGCAGGAAGTCGAATCAAACTTTTGGCAATCTATATATGGTACAGGGTTTGAAAATATAAAGATTTATTATAAATGGTAAATATTACAAATGGTACATATTATAAAAGGTAAATATTATAAATGGAAAGATATTATACCACTATAAAACCTCGCGATGCAAGATGGTTACGAAAACAGCGCAAGTTTACATTGATATATCTCGATATGACTTCTATGTACATGGGCTACAAAAACAAGCTTTCTGAAATCGTAGAAAGAAAATGGGCAGACATGGAACAGATCAAGTTGAACAAACTGGGGCATAAATTTACTTGGATTAAGGTAGCAGGCCTATCAGGCCAGGTGTCGGTAATAAACACCTTGTCGGTTTCGTGTCAGCATTCTGCACCAGGTGCGATGATGTATGTTTCTGGACCACGCGTTCGTGATGGAGTACAGACATTTGATAAACTCTACCACGGTTTAACGTTATATCAATTTCCACGACCGATAAGAACTGAAAAATGTAGTTCTGCTGTCTTGATTGAGGGTTATAACGTTAGCCAAGTGGATCGCCTGAGCGAACCTCGACCCGAGGCTGGCGCCACGGGACCGCGATACTCTGACTAAATCAGTTTTATCGTAACATGACCATTGTTATAGGTGTAGTGCACCGTTAAGCGATCTCTTTCTTTAGCCTCACGTTAATCCTGTTCCGAGTCACAATTACTGCTGCAGCAAATGATGTGTTTCTCTCTCTCTCTGATCCTAAACAAAGGCCTCTGCCAACTGTTGGGTATATTGTTGCTACTCCAACGAAACTCGCTTTGGCATTTCCAGCGACGGCCTAAAATAACGGAGGGCTTTTGCTGCATCACCGGTACCTGCATGCGCGCGGACAATTAGCTCATCCAAACTGTTGTCTCTGTGCCCTTAGTGACCGCGTTTCCAATTTCCATTGCATTAAATCAGTGTTCAGTTCATTAGGCTGACCACCACAGTTAACGGTATATGGTTATTTGTCAATGGCCATCGGAGAACAGAAAGCCAACAATGAGACTGAGGCGACATTAGGAAGATAGTTCCCATCAGCCGCTTGGCATGGTGTGCAAGGATTTATAGCCTCGCTTGCTTCGATCTCTTTGTCTACTAAAAAAAAGCTTATCTGTACCCAGGGTGGATTTGGTCTCTTCTCGGTGCATGCAGTTTTTGTTCGTTTTTGTTACGCCAAACAATAAAATTCTTATGTTAAGCTGTCTAATTTCTGAAAACGGCGGTCGTTTTGAGTCCACTTTCCGGTCCCCAAAGTTTCGCATCTAGAGAAATCTAAACGTACGAAGATCTTCTCCGTCTGGTGCACGACACCTCCAGTAACTTTTACCGTTACGCATATTTTGACATCATCGCATTAGCGTATACTTATTCAGCTTATTCTCTGTGTTGATGCACCACGTGACAGTTGCATGATAACTACATGCATGTCTTTTATGTCGCGAGTTCAGTCGGAGACGTTTAAATTATAGTGTATGGTATAGTGTTATCTCTACTGGAGCTCAAGTACTTGTCAGCAAGATGTCTTCGTCACTTTCTGATGCGCCCATAGGTGTTATGACCGAAATGCCGTTAAGCCAAATCACACGGTGGCTAAAACTGTACAGTCCGCAATGATACAAATGCACAGCGAGACATACTCATACATGTACAATACTGGCTAAATATACGATATGTATAAAGCTCCAATAACCGCTTAGTTTGTCTCATCTTCTGAGTAATACTTGTTTCAGTTTATTTAACGTGAGTTTCTTAGGCGAGCTTTGCTCTCTGGAATCGTAGTCAAACACTCACAAATTTTGATACTTCAACTTGAACAAACATTTAATGGTAGTGAAAGTTTTCGCTGAGGAATTTATACGATGTAGATGTATATACAGACGTTGGTTTTGGGCCATCCATGGCCGAACAAAATTTCATTACAAGGGACGTATTGGTCTTATTTGTGACTTTTGATTATGTTTAAAACCTGGTGACAAATACGTGATATCTAGATTCAAACAATATCCCCATCTAACAACCACTGAAAGGCTCTTTACAACCACATGGCAAAATTTTTTTGTTACCATCGATCAAAACTGTCAAAAAATTCAAGCAGATGAGTCTGCGGTAACTAGTTTATAACTGTGTAGTCTCAAATTGTGGCCATCCACCATGCATTCATTACGCTTGGGCTTATGGATAAATGACTGTGTCCCTCCGGCAGTTCGAGAGGCGGCGAGCTCAAAGGCTATATAACTGCACCGCTTTATAGATGATAAACCAATAAAGCCATTTATTACAACAAACATGAAAGAGACCGCTTCTCCACATTTTTTGCCATGTCCTATATATATATAGCAAATAAAATAATTACAGCCCTGAGTGTTTTTCTCACCGCGAAGCAAAACGGAAAGTGATAGCCGAATTACAAACGGATAAATGAATTTCACTGATTATAAGCATGGGGGTCCTGCATGTCAACCAGATAGAAAACCATATCACCTTCATCTCCCTTCACTTTAGCTGATATGTATAGATTTTTGATCTGTACAACTGTGTACAGTACACTAAATTATCGCTATGGATTATAAGGTAACAAAAAACTTTCTTTTTGCGTCTCTTGTACACCTTAAATCGTCCAAAAATGCAGGAAACAGAGAGAATACTGAGGGAATTGTGACACCAGATATATACGTTCCTTGTGCAGTACTGAGGGAATTGTGACACTGGATATATACGTTCCTTGTGCAGTACTGAGGGAATTGTGACACCGGATATATACGTTCCTTGTGCAGTACTGAGGGAATTGTGACGTACATGCAGGGCCTATATGACTAAAAAGAAACCAAATTCAAGTGCTGCAAGGCCTCGTCCCTCACGCCTGTCGCATGCACTAAATTCTTACATTATAATTGGCCCAGCGAAGAGATTTACAAACCACTTGAAATATCAAATTTTCCCATCTGTCTCATAATACCAGTTGTCGCGGATTTCGTCGATGGAGGGCTTTAATCCATGCACGTGCCGTCACTTTGCACACATTATCGCGAGTTCTCGCGGAACATGTGGCCAACGCGTGCAGGGGTCAGGTCTGCTGCATGCATAATCACGTTAGTGTTATTTTTTCATCTCGGAACACGTGACTCGATGGGAACAAAATGCCCAAATACGTTTTGTTATCATTTTTTGAGCTGACATGAAGTTATCTTTGTGTGTCCACGGCATGTTTAACTATCAAATATTTCGACAACGATTATCGTGTGAAGGAAATTATCCACAAAACCGTTCGGAAATAATTTTTGCCGCTGTGTCAGAAACAGGTTGCAATTATTGACAATCTGCCATGCATAGCCAAGAAGCTTGTTCACATGCACCTTTAACGTTGCCATGCATGATTTTAATAGAACGGTATAGTAACATGTGACGTGAAATGATATGCAAGTATACTCTGCAATTATGGAAATAATATACATTTAAATGAAAGGGAAACAAGAAAAGTTTACATTGATAGTCGTATTGCAGTCATAATATTTTGGCGGGTTAAATTGATAATTATATATATATATATATATATATATATATATATATATATATATATATATATATATATATATATATATATATATACACACATACACACACACACCTTCGATGACTTACAGATAATTACTTCGTGTCTATATATAAATGTATATAAATCTATCCATCTATACTATATGTCAGTCCATGGTATATACATGATTATGTTATTAATTGTTAAGCAAACATCACGGGGGCATGTATGCATACAATTTACATACACGTATATCATAATATGCTCATGTCAGTCGGTTAGCGCGCTAGCGCAGCGTAATGACCCAGAAGCCTCTCACCAATGCGGTCGCTGTGAGTTCAAGTTCAGCTCATGCTCTCTTCCTCTCCGTCCGTAAGTGGGAAGGTCTGGTACCAACCTGCGGTTGGTCGTGAGTTTCCCCCGGGTTCTGCCCGGTTTCCTCCCACTATAATCATGGCCGCCGTCGTATAAGTGAAATATTCTTGAGTACGGCGTAAAACACCAATCAAATAAATCAATAAATAAATAATATGCTCATAAATTATTTGATTTTGATTTGACTGGGGGTTTACGCCGTACTCATGAATATTTCACTTATACGACAGCGGCCAGCATTATGGTGGGAGGACACCGAGCAGAGCCCGGGGGAAACCCACGACCATCCGCAGGTTGCTGAAATACCTTCCCACTTACGACCGGAGAGGAAGCCAGCATGAACTGGACTTGAACTCATAGCAGCCACATTGGTGAGAGGCTCGTGGGTCATTACGTTGCGCTAGCGCACTAACCAACTGAGCCACGGAGGCCCCCGCTCATAAATTAAAATTCACCTGTTCAGAACGGATATTATATACGCATCTTATATTTTCCTTTATCTAGGAAATCAGTGAATTCATAACGGTCATAATTACATATAATTACAGAAGACATCGATAGCTTTCACAGGAATAACTCAATAATTCATAGGCATACTGAAGAACACCGTCAAAATATATACACTTTTTACAATACATATCGGAATACATATCGGTGAGCAGATATGTGCACGTATAAAGGAAATATATAGCACGGGTTGTGCTTCTGCACAGGCGTATGTACTGATGTTTTCAGGGTGTGAGCTAAATACACGTCTAAATCCTTGAGTCCTCACAATTCATTTGCATGATGTCAATAAAACCATAAACGCCATGTGCAGAGGCGCACAAAAAGCAGCTGTGGTTCATCTGCTGAACCGTTCGATGAATGTTCTCTCACAATGTATGTAAAGGGGACTTCAAAGCGCCGCTGCCGAAGATATAATGTGAATAGATGGTTTATTCACCTGTAATGTACAAATCTTAAACCTGTCTCCCTGTCGGTCAACGCTGTGGTTGGCGCTCCCTGCGGTGAAGGCAGCGTGTATGGAGTTGTCGCAGCTTCTGCAGTTGGTAGTCTATACATGCATAGTTCCACAATGTACGTAACGCGCCATGCATGATACAGCATGTAAATCTTGCAAATTTGCATATCGTTTGAACTTAAGCATCCTGATACTTTATGCATACGGAACAATGCGTATTATCCTTCTGGATTTCACTTTGAAGCCAATCCCTTTTATTTACGACAGGTAAACAGCCTATTATAATATACATGAATACACTTGACATGAAAGTCCTTAAGATGGCTTTATATGTACATTCACATACATGTACACGTTCTATACCCATGTCTACAGTCGTATTTTTACACCAATTCGGATATGTCTAAGAATAAATTATAGCCTCCCTACGCTGCGTGCAACTGTGTCAATCAATACTGACATTCTTTAAACTGACATAGTTCAGATGTTGGAGTGGCATGGCAGTGCTTTCTCTAAAAACAAATTCCGCTGTATATTGTTGTTTTAATAGTAACATCTTGAGCAAGACGACGCTGTGGGGTTTCGTTTCAAATACATGATAAGCATGTGGGAAAACTTACAAAATTCGAAATTGGTAAGACATGTTTTTTTTTGCACGAAGGGCATTTACGGAAATAATACGTTTTCACAGTGAAATATGCACGGTGCTATCACTTTAGGTTCACCAAATCAATCTACTCAAAATAAGATCGTATGTAGTCCTCTTCAGTAATATAAATATATACGGTCTGATTCTGATTACATTTATACAAAGGTACCGATAGCACAATGTCCCATTGATATTCTATGATTAATCATCATTGCACGAGAAAAGTAAGAAAACATCAGTGAGCAATATAGAACTGCATTATATAAATTTATTGCAAAAACATCCCACTATAATGTTTAGACATGCAAACTAAATCGACCGACATTCTATTCAATCACGTGTTGGGGTGCAAATGTAATGTCTTTCCACGAGAAATTATTACCAATTAAAGCCAAAGGACATCGAATCACTTTCGCCTTGCGGCGGTGGCTTCGATTAAAAACTTCGAAACGCATAATTTATCTGATATTTGTTAATTAATTAAAAGCCACGGCCGTGTAATGGATCGCCATTGTGCATCAAACAAAGGATTTTCGAGGCTGACCCATTTTTCAGTCGGCTAGCCGGCAAGCACATGGTTTTGTTATTGTCACGTGGTTGAGTTGACGGTTGCGCGCGCAGCCCGCTGATTGGTTAGCCTGAGGGTGGGTTGTGTGTTCATTGAATGAGTTCAGACTGTGGTGAGACTGGGAGAGAGAAACACACGGGTCTGTGCTGAGAGAACGAGACGGGGAGAGGAGTTAAAGAGTTCTGCGTCCCCCAGTACTTACAGAAAACAGGCTAAGACGGCTTGGCACATGTCTACCACTACAATAGTCACAGCAGCGGTGATCAGTTGTGGCCGGAATAGCCCAGTGGGCAGAAGGAATTACCCCACGTGCGCTGGCTGCCTTAGTAGTGCTGTGGCCAGGAGACATTGTCTCAGGGGCGGGCACGATACTTTAGCGCCGTGTACATGAACCTCGACCGTAGGTGTGTTGTACGGCAGTGAACTGCATCCCCACGTGCTCTTAAGTGTCAGATGGCGGATACGGGCGACTGCATCGTGGAAGAGTGGCTTCGTTCACTCGGTCTCGTCATCTACACGCAATCTTTTCTCGACAATGGTTATGACGATTTGGAAATATGCAAACAAATCGGTGAGCCCGATTTGGACGCGATCGGAGTGATCCGACCCGAGCAGAGAGCGATTTTGTTACAGGCCGTGCGTATCCTAAAGGAAGAAGGCGGGACCGCCGTGTACTTTACCCTCGAAGACGGCAAGTCGCACGAGAATTTCACGGATGGGGACGACGACTCTGTGTTTGCAGACGTCGGGTCGTTTACAAGTCCTCCCCCCTCCCCTGTGAAACAGAAGCGTGTTGGAATAGTGCAGCGACTGTCACAAGCACAGCGCCTAGAAACGCAAGAAGAGGGCAAATGTGCCCTGCTCATTTACCCCAAAGTTCAATTAAAATTACTGCTAAGGGATAAACTATTAGAAGATGGTATCAACTTGGCAGCTTGCCCCTATACCGGGCCGGTAAGTATAGCATTAGGCCTATATTGAATTTCACTCTTATAATTTGACAGAGTTCATAAAAGCTTTCAATTTAATTAAAACTGTCAACACATGTTGTGATGTTTCGTCACATGTTTGCACACGTAATATATAGTGTTTACATTTCTTCAGGGGCACGACACACATAATATGTGGAACTGATACTTAAACAGATTTAAGTGTTAACATTTGTGTAACTTTGTTGTAGTACTGATACACTCACTGTGCTGACATGTATAAATGAATTCAGTCAACATGTAAGAATGGAATAGCTAAGCGGCACAGAGTATGTGTACATACTGTAATCTGTGTATATTCTAAATATACCTTAACCGATTCATTTGCACAGACTATATAAATACCCAAGATATGCAGATACATCATAAACATATTACCATACTGCTTTTTTCTTCTGCTTTGTAATGAGTAGCCTACAGATGTCAGCTGTAGGGTTGTTTTACTTATAGTTGTACAAACGTTTTTATACTGGTATAAACAAGGAAAAAGGGAAAGGTATTCTAGGCCAATGATTTAATGCTGTAGGGACTTAGAGCCCTTTCCATGCATCCAGCATTGACACCTACCTTACAGGCTGGGAGGCCTTTGATATCTGCGGCCTGTTGTGTCGAGATAAAACACTTTCTCACTTGACACAGTAGGCAAGGGATTAAGTACTCTGTGTGTGTGACTAGTGGTGTATGTAACTTCTCTGGGGGGCTGGGAGTTTTACTGTGGAATCTGTGTGCCCATATAACAGGCTGTCCGACCTGCCACAATAGCAAGACTATGAGAGGTGTCCTGCTAAGCTGGTATTAGCTGTGAGAAGGGAAATGCCAGCTGGCATGGTCAGTTGATCATGATGTACAGATAACATAGGTATTAAAGGTTGCCAGTTGAAGTGTGCTTCAGAGATAACACAGTGTGCAGCATTATCACTTATATACTACTTGATGTTTTTATCCGTATAAATCAACTATAGTGCATTGATAAGTATGTGAGGCGGATTGTGAGGCTGTAGGCCTGTGGTGCTTCTTGTTGGTATTCAGTGGCTGCATGGGCACGTTTGCATCATTGTAATTATTACAGGCTCGTTTAGAAAGCATTGATGATGATGATGATGATGATATAATTAGTATTGATGTCAGACTTATACGTAATCAGCATAATGCATGGCTTGCTTTGCAGTGCAAATCTACATCTGGAACGCCTGAAAAAAAATCTAAATGAAGTGTTCATTAACATAGGTGGACATTAAAAACATTTTTCTATGTATTATAAAATACTCGTGTATAAGAATTCACCTATTTATTCTGTCCCTACTGGCCTTGACTGGTTACTTTCCACTATAATTCTGGCCACTGTGGTACAAGTGAAATATACTTGAGTATGGCTTAAAACGCCGATGAAATACATGAATAAATATTAAACGTGTCAAAGTCATTTTAATATTCTTACTGGGGAAACATCATAATAAACAACTCTACCGATATATTCTGTACTGATTACACACATATATATTTTTTTATTGCTGTCAGCTACTTGGGACGAAACCTTTGATATCCTGGCAGTAAGAGAGGTGTGTATTGTGTTTCAGTAGGCTGCAAGCTATTTGGTTTAGATGCCACTATAAAACATGTCAATTCTGCCAGGTTGGGGTTGTAGGGTCCGAGCTTGTATGAGAACACAGTGTCATGCTAACCCTGTCAGGGTGAGAGACCAAGCCACACTCCATAAACTTGCCTGCCTTTTATACCCATCCATTAATTGCTGCGTGGGTATGAGGATAGCCTCTAGTACAACAGCATCCAATCTCATCCACTACGATTTATAATACAATTAGACCTGCTCTCAGTTTTTATTGTTCCCGCAATGGTAGGAACAAATGTGATGGAGAGGACAAAACGATGGCATTTGCTTGGAAAGGTGGCAAAAAACTTCTCCAAGTCCCGAAAGGAATGATTCTTGGAAACGACCGTTTTTTCATTCTTCTTCATTTCATAAAGCTGCAGTTTTTTTTTTTTTTTGTTTTAAATTCATTTTTAAGAGGAGCAGTCGTGAAAATGTGTTTTTTTTTTCTCAGTTTTTGGTATTGTATGATATTTAAACAGATCTCATTGTTCCCAGCATAGCATTGATTATTTTTCGGTATCAGTAATTGGGTGTATATTATATGTAATTATATATACATATACATTTCATCTTGACTATTATTTGAGGTGCATATATACATGCCTGGTCTATGTGTCCATTAGTACGGCAATTAAGTACTAAAAATTAACAATTCAAACAATTCAAACAATTCAAACAAAAGCTTCTTGTTGAGAAAGCAGAGTTCTGTGTAGATGCCCGGTTGGAGTTTGCACAGTATTGTTACCATTGTTAACCGAGTGTTTAATGCAGTACAGTGATGTGCTTCAGTCTTTGATCTGCTTTAGACTTATTGGTTGTGCCCTCTGATTTATTGTGTTGAGGAAATCAGGTAGTCTATACTACTAGGCTGTCAGTGCTTTGGGGAAAATGGATTTTCTGACAGGTATAAGGATCGTGCGATAAGTGTCATTAGTCACATCTTGTCAACTTCACCTGAAAAATGTGGCCTTTGCACATTGAAACAAACACTCAGTCGTTAAGGTTGAAGCTGACCCTTGGTCTCAAGTGTCATCAACTTCTTTAAAGTCAGCGGCTTAGATAAGGATCTCGGAGAAGGCTGTCAACTTCCCAACCCTTTTTCCACCTCACCCCACCCTGTCACTAAGGTACAAAAATCATTGCAGTGATTCTTTTGAGTGATTATTGTAAATGCAGCACTGGTAAAATGTGAAGGATTGATAAATGGTATAGAATTGAGGGATGGACTTATATAGAGTAATAAATGGAGTAACCATTTTTACCCAAATAGGCTGTACCTCTGCTGTATACTTTTAGTAAAGTCCATGTTGGATAGCTGTGTCATCCAGCATCAAAATTTAATATGGCCATGTTTGTCTTCTCTACATTACAAATGTCATCACAATATTAATGGAAGATAGATAACTGAAAAAGTGCTCTGTTCTCGGATTCATTTATAAAAAGGATTGCTTATATACCATTGATTCCAATTCAAGTAAGAAAACTTACAATAATTAAGCAAAATTAAGCTGGTGTGGACTTATGTAAATGAAAGTCGTTTCATATGATCATACAAATGTATGAATCTAAGGATACCTTGTACGCTCGAATGTACTGTAAGGTAAGGATATGGTTACTGCTGTACATTTACAGTCTTAGGATGAAAAGGTTCTGTCTATAAGATACAAGGAGGAAATAGTGACGGTGACAAGGAACTAAGGTAACTAAACTTCAGCCTAGACGTGTGATCAAGGATATTGTACTTCACTAGTCTTATTGTGTGTGTGTATGCAAACCGTTTATGGATACATGTACATTTATTGACTGAAGTTTTACTTCAAACCCCAACCCCCCAGCAGGGCAAGAATATAAGGCCTTTGTGGGTTGGACTGGCTTGGATCTATAGTATCGGGAATCATCGGGCCTTTTAGCGGTAATGATTCGTATTGTGGGCCCATGAATGCGCGGCAGCGGAGTATTGGGACGCGGGATGAGGATGAGACGTTGTAGCGTCTCGAGATCAATGATTACACGTGCTCGCCTCGCTGGAGTGTCGCGTCAAGGCCCGCAGACTGACAGCGAAATAAGTTCACCCTGCATTGCCATGGCTCCGAATCGATCGGTCGAAAGCACGCAGATGTTGACTTCACAAGCTGCTGAGGGAAAAAACACAATATTGGTGTGCATATCCGGTCTGGGAAAGGGCATGGCTAATAGGGGAGTGGGGTGTCTTGAGCGAGGGAGGAGAAGGGGCAAGTGCGGCAATACTGGTTGGATAATACCGAGAAACATGCAGAGGCGGACACTTGCCTTAGGGTACTCAATCTAGCATGGATATTGTATGGCCTATCTAACTGGAGCAAACATCCATGTAGTGTCATTTCCAGGCATTTGTTTGCTTTACTCTTGTTCCATCAAAAATGAAAATCAGAGCTGGGATGTTTTGGATTTGCAATGCAAACAGAAAATGTGATGATATGAGATACATAATGTTTACCGTTGGTTGACCTGATGTAATATATAGGGCATATTAAGCTACCAGCTGTGCAGTTCACCAAGGCATGTATGCCTGACCTGTCATATTCCCATTTAAACTGCACTTCACACGTCATGTACTAAACTTCATTTAGTGTTTGCCTCGGTGAACGGTGTAGCATGCTATTCAGTGGTGAATACGATGAAAAATGTACATACAATTCCCCAAAAAGAACTATATATGTAGATAATCTTCATATACATCTGGTGTGATTTGATGCAGTTAATTAGTATTTATGAAATTGAACAACACGTACATGCAGACAGTTGGATAGCTTTAAAAATCTGAATGTTTGTGCTAAACAAAAAAAAAAAAAGAAAATGTGATGACTGCAGTTAGAAGCATCTATTTAAAACAATGCACTTATTACTCACACAAACTTCAAGTTTTTAAAGATGTATTTATAGTTGACTCGTGTGTAAGCTGATTTATGGTGTTTGGCTCGTGATTTGGTTTATCCTGTACCTGGTACATTGTGGCTGGACTAGCCGCCCAATTGTACAGGCCGGAGACATTGGTTACAAGACTAGTCCTACTGCCCTCAGCTATAAATACAGCCCTCATCCGAGTCCGTCTGCTAGATTATTGTAGATGATTTAAGTAATGATCTGCCTACAAACTGGACGGAAAATGGAGGAAAATCAGTTTTCTGTAGCTGGACTAGCCCGGGGTGACTGAGATTCGGGGGATTTAGTCAACAGACACACTTCACCACACTTAATACCTCGAATCCTCCGGCTATATTTGTCAAGCAAGACAAAACTAGCAGTGGTCACCATTGACCAACGACATATCAATAGATGGATTAGCCCCCTAGGGGACGGCAGATTAAGGAGCTTGACTGGACACCACAGATCTGAAATCACCTTTTTCTCTCCGAAATTTGAATACCTCTGCAAACAGACTTAGATAAGAGGCAGCTGGTGTTTCATTGAATAGGCCGGCTTTAAAAGTTTGTTTAGGTGGCCGTAGATGTTGTTGTTGTCAATATTTCTGCGGGTGCTGGAGTTAAGGTTAAATTTAAATGTTTTCGGCTGTGGCTGTGGTGTGATATTTGCTAAGCAAAACTAGGCCCCCCTATTTGCTGAGAGTCTGTGACCGCTGCACTGTGGTGCCAGCAGAGGTGTTGACTAGGGCTGAGGTTTCAACCAGGACTGGAACATTGAGGGGCAAGCCTATCAGGGCAGATGACACAGGCAGGGGTCAGAGCTCTGGTGCTGTTCTATAACAGGACCTGGAAACCACAAATTCCCTCCTCCCCCTACCTCCACCCCATTATTCCTATCTTAGCCTTGCTGTCATGCAGGGTTGTTGGCAAGAAGGAAGTTCAGCATGGCTTTTTGCAGTCTTGTCACCCAATGCAGAGGAATCAAGACTACAAATGTGCACTAGGCATCAGTTTTAAACTGGTAATAAAGGACAAGATTTCATGCAAGTTTAATCTGAACAGATTGTTTTGTTTAGAAATAAAATTAAATTACATCACAATTAAACAACTTCTGCTGTTTGATACACCTTCAAACACTATCCCTCTAACATTCTCATTGACTCAGTATTAATTTGAAATTGCAGCATGATGAATTCTTTATTTAAACATGTAGATACTTGTACGTGGAACCTTATAATTTTTAGCAAATATAACAACTTTGTTAGAATATCTATGCGTTACATACTTAAAAGAACTGTGTGTTCATGTCAATATACCAAGTAAGTTTTGTGAAAATTCTGTTTTAACTCTGATCAGATTTTGTGTAATGCAGTATCCTGAGGCTGTTACCAGATAAGGTACTTGTTATTTCAACTAAAAGACCTTGATGACCTCAAAGCTTAGCAAATAATAATGAGAGTTCATAGATACTAGGCCATGCTACAAGCTAATGAAGGCCTGTCATTAAAGAAAGTGGCAGGGATTGATGTTCAAACTGCAGTTGATGCTGAAGAGGAGAATTAAATGCAGCCCAAATGCAGTTACTTTCCCATTAAAACTGCAGCTTTGGACGTACATATATTCACATCTATTGTAAATTCTGAATTATATACAATGTATATGATATAGGTTGGACCTGTTACCAGTTGATTTTTTCAATCCTTAATCAGCAGGGAGCTTTAAATCCCATATTTTGCACAGGCTACAGTGGATTATTTGCTTTATATAACTCGAGGTATGCATTTAACTGGCAAAGAGCCTCACATGTTTCGCAAACAACGCCGAAATAAACTGTTGTATTGCTCAAGGCTAGGTTTAAGTCAGGTGCCAAATATTTGCTGTTAGTACCTGGACTCTAGTATTACAAAGCTTATCAAGGTGTGAAATGGCTTTGATGTGCTTTATGATTCGGAGAGTGGCACGGGCCATGGCAGGTGTGAGCTCTAGTCTGGAGCTCAGCCACACTTCATAAAAGCCTATCATTGAGTTGGCTCTTACTGTGAGTAGTTTGATACCATTGTTATCACCGCTGCAGCAAATTGACTGTGTCAAGATGACAGGCATTCCAGCAGACCAGCGGTCAGTCCCATTATGACCACTGTTTATCACACTTTGTCCAGTTTGGTTGAAAAAGAAAAACAAAAAAACACAGGACCCTTCACTGGACTCTTTCGCTTCTGACAAAGACATGCCCCAAGGGCCTTCATGGGAGCTGAGCCCAGCATCGCCTCATGCCACTATAATTAGCTGGCTTAAGCAACACCAGACTTGGTTTGTGCACAGTGGACTCACATTTGCGTCCCATTGTTGTTCCTAGCAGGAGCAAGGCTGTCGAAATGTGTTAAGTATACAGTGGTCAGTTTTCAGGCTTTAATAATGTGTGAGCCAGCCTGACCCATGCCTAAGCCTAACTTAGGGATTCAGCACTCTAACCCAGAGTCAGAGACATTTTTATTAGCGTGTGTATTTATTGCTACATGAAGGTAGCTAACCACCACTTGGTAAGTTGCAGCAGTCAAAGCTTATTGCACAGAGAAATTAAAAGAGGAGACTAGTTCTGAAACCGAAGGTTGCCGTTAAGAGCAGTTAATTCAGACACAGTTCTTTTTCTTCGTTTCTGTTTGGAAGTAAGCTAGAACAGCTGTGACAAGCTCATTATTTACTTTTAATATTAAATATTGCATCCACGTGATAACTGATAATTCTTCTGAGCCGCTCTTGTTGTCATCAAAGTGATTGTGGTGTGTGCCCTGGACAACATAAAACCTGGGATTACTACCTGGCTTTGTGAACCTCTCCTGCAGCTGACGGCATCTCAATGACCTGAAGGCTACCTGTCACAGGTAGCACATACCTGAAGGGTGCAGATCAACAGATGTTATCAAGAAAGCGATCAACAGATGGTATCGCGCAGATGATCGCTCGACCAGCAGAGATAAATCTCTCTAATCTGTCATCAAACACACGGTCAAAGTAGTAAACATTTTCCCGCTGAAAAACGTCAGGTGACAATCTGTCAGTTATCAGGCTTACCTCAAGAAACTCATCAAGAAACTCATTGGAACACATTAAGCACAGGAAATCTCTGCTCAGATAAAAACAGGCATTAAAAACCTCCCCTCAAACAAACCTACGATAGCTGACTCTAATGATGATTGATTTTGACATAATTACCTAATTATCATACTTTTATTTTACTTGCATTCACCTCTCTCTTATCACATTTCCTCTCAATGGACTATAATTTTTTGTTGTTGTTGTTTTTTGTTGTTTTTTTTTTTATTTGAGTAGCACTGGGATCGATTGTCATGCACAAAAAACAACACGAGGGGAGAAATATATGTGACAAGTTACTTACTGTTAGACTTAACTAGAATGCTTTATGTCATAAAAAAAATACAAACGTTCACATGAATGTAAGTGTCCCTGATTATCAGTCAAACCCCTCTGCAGTCTTGTCAGTTAATAATCATACATCAGCTGTATACTTATTTCTTGAAGGTGCCGAACACTACATGTACATATTAATTAGCTCATTTGCATTTGAGTACCATCAAGTTTTAGTAAGTACCTAATTAATTTGGTTATATTGCACCTGGCTTTTATTTACATACAGGTGGATTAGCTACTTTAATGTCAGTAGTTTCATTAAGTTAACTCTTTATGGCTTTAACTTACTGGTCTTATTTAGCTTAGGAAGATAAAATATGTAGACTGAGTCTTCTGTACATCTGCAGTGTATTTGCACACACATATTCTTGCACAAACATTGAACAAACACTTAGTGTGGTCAGAATGAAATATATATCAAATGATTATTAAATTGTTGTGACTGCTGTATGCATCAAAACAATTTCATTGAATTATGGGATAACATTTTTTTTTTTTTTTGTTTCTGGCAGCAACCTGCGGATGGACGTGGGTTTCCCCCGGGCTGTGCCCGGTTTCCACCCACCATAATGCCGGCCGCTGTCGTATAAGTGAAATATTCTTGAGTACGGCGTAAAACACCAATCAAATAAATGAATCTATGCTACTGCTGCTCTTTATTTTTAGAAACGAAAGCACTTTTGAGTATATTGGATAAGGCTTAGGAAGACGATAGCAAGGGATTGTCCAAATTCGGGAATAGCCTGGTGGATGAACTGGTCAAGGAGCTGTTTGAGAAGTGCTGAAACATCTGGCGGATCATTCCACATATGTTTTACCTGGAACGTGACATATTGATTCTCGGCAAACACTGTTTGTATAAATGATTGTTCGTCAATTTGCTCACATCTAGGCGAGTACGAGTGGCCTAAACTCTCTAAAAAAAAACTCTCTGAAAAGCCATAAGAGATGAAAAACGGAACAGATGGAAAACACACCTGATGAGTTAATATCTTTATCTTAGCTGTTGTGGTTTACTCCTGGAAAAAGCAGGATGTAATTTTTTGTAAAATGCTGTCGGAAAAAGCTTCTGTATTCAGTTCTGCTTTGAGGGCTTTGTTCTGGGAAATTTGGGGAGAATTACTGGAATCGGTGAAGTGACAGGGATGAGGTATCGAGGAATGTCCAGGGCAAATATAGGCCTCCTCAATGTCCTGCGAGTCATAATTGAAAAATGCGAAAGAGTTGAAGATGCGTTAGGACCTCTTTTAGGTAAACAGGTTTAATCTAATAAGACTCGACTGATGCTCGTTTGATGGGGCACCGTACGGGCCGTTTATGGCAAGTAATCAATAGTTAGCCAGATTTTAGACAAACTGTACTGTCTCATATTGAATAGAGCTGTCATAACAATGGTGAGTTGAACCATCTGTCACTGGAAATCCGCATCCAATTGTCAAATTATCTGAGATGTTCAATGCAGAAAACATTTCCTGGATCGTGATAGTGCTGTGCAGATGTCTGACAATAATTTACATGTACATAATTTGTAATGTATTGGATTTAAAATGATTCTTCCCAGAACATTTTAATATATTACAATCTATGAAAAATGAAAAAAAGTAATTACATCCAAAAAACTCCAGTAAATCTTACATATCTTAAATATGTGACCTACAAGGATAATTGTCAGTCAGTGTGTGAACATTGAATAAAGATTTGCGAATTGCAGTCAGATGATTGTCAATACATGTAGTGTACAAGCAAAAAACAAAATGATGTTAAACTTCTTTTTAAAATTTAAATTTAAAATTGAAATTGTTTTTTTGAAGAGGAATTAAGAGCTAAAAAGCTCTTGGTGTTAGTCCACAATGTCTTTATTGTCTGAATGCCTTTTATTTTTAATATGGATTGCCTTTAGAATACAAACTAGCTAGATGATACATTGGGTGCTTATTGCTATTATCATTTGCATCACCATATAAAACTGAGTTTTGTCAGCTTGGTGTATAGAGCTAGAAGCAGCATACTGATTTTAAATGTCAAATTAGGCAAGCAATTGATCAACGGAAAATCTTTTTGTGTCGAGTGAGCCTAGTATTAAAGCGCCTACCATTCCCCCTTCCCTCAAAACCTAGCTCTTAACATGATTCACGGGTGTTTTTATTATAAATGGACAAGTCTGCACTTTTTGTGCTCATAAAAAAAGAAAAGAGAGGAAAAAAAGGAGAAAACGTTATAAATGGGCAAGTCTGGACATTACGAAAAAAACCCCCAGCAGAATTCATGGTCAATTACTGAGTTTACAGCAAGGCTGCTTTACAAAAACGGCTGAAGTCTGCTGGCTGCTGGCCAGTAGAGTTTGTAATTGTTCCATTCTGCATCCCTGTAGTTTAATACATAGACATCGACTGTAGAATATCCAAGTAACAACATTGTCTGAGTATTGTATGTCCCGTAATCCTGTACCGTTTATCCTTGCGACCCTAATGTTCCTTACATAATACACAGCCAGACGGCTGCTAAGGGGAATATTCCATAGGTCACTATCTAATCTGGATAATTGATCGGTTTATGATGATTATTATGCGACATGACTCTCTCGGCTCTATTAAGTTAGGCAGAGTAATAGATTTTCTGCTGGCCTTATGTACATGTGCATGAAATGTATGCAGTCCTGAAATGGTGTATATATATTTGCCTGTTTACAAATGCATTTACTCCTCCCAGATCTTTATAACATGTTGTAAATGTATTCCTACTACATATAATGAATTAGCAAGACTGTTATGTACCGCTATTGCTAGATATATCTTAACCTGCCAAAGGACTTGCACAAGTTGATTTCTTACATTTACTTGCGAAGTATAATCATAGAATTGTGCTTGGAGATAAGGATTTTGCTTCTTGAAGGATTAATATTGTTTAAGAACATTTTGAAAGTGATTATGTTGAAACATGGAATACATATATTTTCACAATGTTTGTGCTTAAAGTTGTTTTTTCCCCCGGGCTCTGCCTGGTTTCCTCCTACCTTAATGCTGGCCACTGTTGTATTAGTGAAATGTTCTTGAGTATGGCGTAACACCAATCAAATAAATAAATAAATAAATAAATTAAAATTGTTTTCATTTCTGATTATACAGAGAAGTGACATTTGTTTCTTTATGACATACAAACATTTACATTGCTACTGCTACTGATATTGTGTTGGGGAAGGCCTACATGTTGTCAACAGAATGATCATTTTACACCAGGCAATTACAGATATGGGAGCCAAGGTGCTTGATAAGCGCTAGGTTCCGAGGGTCGCTTGTGTAGTCATCAATTACCAAGTCCTCATTTACTTACCAGATTTCCTTGTAACGTAAATCGCCAGTGTGCTCATATAACTTACGTTTAGGAAATCAGTTTACATCATATATAAAATTGGCGAGGAGGAAATGCACAGATGCATATGCAGTTTTTTGGGTGGACTTTAAATGTGATGTCGAGATTATATGACACCTCTTTCATGCCATACATGTATTTATGTTATTTGTCCAATTTCATGTAACTGATATGTTCATTGCGTTACGGAGGGCGTAAACCAAGTTGTAAATTAAGGCAGCACTTTGGGCACTTGTGTTAATTTTTCAATGTTCAGTTTCTGTGAGCAAGATATTTTATGGACAAATGTAAAGTTAGATAACCAGCAAATAACGTGCAAAACCAACATGTTTTACTGTGAAGTTTGTGAACAAAAAACACCAGTGAGTAATGCTTAGTTCAGATTTAGAGGCATAAAGCTTTGATGGACACCCTGCTTTAGATAGCGAAAACTTCCAAAAGCTCCATAAACCAGTCCAGCTTGGACCATTAACGAGATAGCCACGCAGTCAACCTTTGGAAAAAAGCCCAGAAGATGCGTAACCCAAGAAGAGTTAGGAGTTCCGACTGGTGATTCACATAGAACTTTTTCTTACATGTGTATTGATAAATTGTTCGGGGTTGGACAATCTCAGCTGCAAACCTATACTGCAAATTAAACGACCGTGCTACTGGAAACGACAGGAAAACTCTGACGGGTTTGTTTCTCATGCCGTGTATCGTCCATGGTTATTTTCGTAGGCCGGCGACCGTACAAAGCTTTTTCTAGTGGCTGGCAGAATCGATACAAGCCCGTAGAGCCAAACAGAACGACTGATTGGAAAGCTAGGGTGATATATATATATGCTGCAGTGCAGAACTCAATTGGTTGAGCACTTGTCTCACAATTGGCTTTTAATCCCGCCGGAGCGCACTCTCTTCAGGCTGCCCTACACGCTATTGATCACATGTTAAGAAGGGTAAATTGGTACTGGGTAGCAGTGGTATACAAACTCATCATCTGTCTGGATTTCTGGTCTAAGGCTAACTTCTTATACAACTTTGACAACCTAGTCTTCGATGTCTCTCGACCCCACCACCCTCACCCCCCCAATAGCACAGTTGGTAGAGCATCGGGGAAACGGTAGATCCAGGGCCAATCCTGGGTCAGGTTACATTTAAGACGGTAAAAGTGGAAGTTGTAACTTCCTTGCTTGGCGTTAACATGAAAGGATAGTGCAACTCGTATCAGTATAACGGCTCAGTGAAGCAGCACTAGATAAAAGAATGGTGGAAATCCGTTACCTGCACTCTAAGGACTCCTTCGTCGTCATATGACTGAAAAATTATCACGTACGACATTAAACCAATCACTCGGTCACTCACTCACTGTTGTGGATGAGCACAATGGCAATGTAGTCTTAAACAGAAACTAGCGTTGTGGTACTTGGGAAAGTTCATGTCAGCACCATGGGAATTAATACTACGACGAAGCTTAATCCGTGTTTGTAATACTTACACTTGAGTAACAAGATCAAGAGGATATAGGGTTACTGCAGATGTAGCACAAATTGAATAACCCGCTGAATGCTACAGGCCTTGAATGGCTGGGATATTACAGCTAATCGATGATTCTTGTTTCTAGTGTCTATACATACTGACAAGTTAAAGTACATATAGGATATATCGTGGGAGCACTGAGTGCCTGTTGCCAGGCATATAACGCAGAAGCCTCGGCCAGGTATCATTAGGTAAAGCTTTGATGGGAATTTCATCATTAATGTATCAAGCGTGGAGCCATCCTGTCTATTCAGCTTGGTTAACTATTGAGAATTAGATGTAATCAAAGGTCTACTACACATTCAAGTATAACTATATAGATTAAGCTGTTGACGGCTCTTTTTGTATACAAAACATGGTGTAATTTATCCACATGCTGAGTCCAGAGTTGAAAGGTTGCTGTTAATTTAACAACATTTAACATTACTATTAAAGTGTTAATAAAAACAAAGTGGATTTCTTCAAATACTTCAAATATAGTGGATATTGATAATGTAGACGCTGCCATTGTATAAGTGAAACATTTTTCAGTACTGCATAAAACACCAGTTGAATAAATAAAGAAATGTGATGCAGACTAAAATTGTGACTGACGGCAGAAGCGTTCAAAACAAATGTCCATAATCTGAATCTAATGAAACTATATTTGTGCGGATCAATATGGCTAAGCATATCTTATGTGTGTGTTAAATGAGACTTGTACCTCCATACATTATTTATGGCATTATTAAACTGCGTGTAGGGCTCAGTCTGTGCCATTTCTATTTTATTGTCAATTAAGTAAGTTCCTTAAAGCCACGCACAGCCAACACTACATCATTAGTTCTGTTTTGCCCATGATAATGGGATAGTCTGGGTTATTAATACATACGAAAGTTAATAAAACCTTATGGCTTTATGAATTTTCAGTGTAACTGGCACTTTTTCTCAAAATGATATTAGAATTTTTTCGTTGCAGTCTCAGATTCTTTGTCCAAATACATGTACATCTCACATTATGGCATAATGTGACATAAGTCTCAATATTTCAGGATGGCTGCCTGGCTATCCAGGGAGTCTGCGATTCTTGATGTTTCATAATGTTTTTATTTTTTAGTTCGAATCAAAACCTATGTCTTCTGGCTTTAGTCTTAATTACGGATCTATGTATATATATATATATATATATATATATATATATATATATATATATATCTTTGAGATATATATACATGTATGAGTTTGATCTGTTATTTCCTCCAGACAGTGTACGCACATGGACAGCTAAATTATTGATCAGAAGTAAGATCAGGTTTAATTGGCAGGCTAATTAGCGTACCAAAATGTCTCCGCCACTCTCCATCTGCCACAGCTAGGAGTGGAATTGAGTTAGTAGAGGTTGTCTTAAACCACGTAGCCTTCAAATCCAATTTGGACACTCCAGTGATGCTATTTTTGATGTGACACTGTCAAGCAGACCAAAATAATCTTGGTACGCCTGTCACCTTTGTCAGACTCATGGAGAATTGCATCTCCTGATATAACGAGAAACGAGGATGTCGTGGTGTGCAAAACCTTAACTGCCACAATGGGAGAAATGAAGTTCGTAATTGAGAAAAAACTTGGGACGCCCACTGTCATTTCAGGAGACAAGCGCTCCTTCAGATATGTAAATGCAGAAAAAAAAAATCTTAAAATGCAGCTTGCAAATTTTCTAAACATGGATTTTATTAACGGACAATATCATTGACTGCACATTCAGTGACCAGTGTACCAAATATATGATTAATTTAGGATTTTTTTTTATTCCAGTGAAAGTCAATTCCAAAGTATCTTGAGTATGCTTCAACAGGCTTGAACATATAAAAACGGGACTATTTTCTTTACACAGTATATAGTACATTTTCAGGGAAAGACTCTGAAGGATCTGACTCCTTACTTTGTGTATTGTGTCACTGTTTAAACACCCCAGTGGGTGGTCTCCAGTCAGACCATTTTTTTCTTTTTACCCAGATCTGTTTCCCAGAGAAATTGAAGACAGTACTATATACCACAAAGGTCCCAGTGTCCGAGTTCACAGCTTATGCCATACAACAGGTCGCCTGTCTGTATTCTCTAGTGCAGATTTCCACTAATTATAGAGATCTGATTTCTTCTCTTGTTAAGTATAGACAGCTTCTTTATCGGTCGGCTTTAAAGTATATCCTGTCAAATCAAGTGTACGGTAATATTAGCCTTTTTAGCAAGGTTAAATTAGTCTCCACTTATGATTATGGTTTTCTTTTGGTTGTTGTTGTTGCAATGCAAGGCGTGAAGAAGGTTAGCTTGAAGGTTGAAGGCATTATTGAATGTCTCTTTGATGGGATGTTGCCACCCAGTCATTCTCTCAAGGCTAGTTTTTTTTTAACCCATGCTTTTTTTAACATGATCTAACCATTAGCTCTCAGCATGGTACATTGAATGTCACTGAATGGTAATGATGCAGTGTGTGGGAATCATCTATGCGTGCCCAGTGGGCCATGCACTATCTCCATGTTAATGCTGGCATGGGGATTCGTTTGACAGGAACTGCAATATATGGCAACTGTGCACAATAGCACATTTGTTGGTTTAGTGCAAAAATAAAACAAACATTCCCCAAAAGAAAAGAAACCCATTTGGAATAGACAATTGGCTCGAAAACTGTTTAAGTCAAGGTACAGCAGGCATGGTGAAAAGAAAATAAACCTGCACTGTCAAGTATAAACGTATATTTGTTATGCTTTGTATAACAGAATGGGTTGTTTGAATTGCTTACTAGCCATTTCAGCACTAGCATCTGCAGTTGAGTGTGAGTGGTATCGCAAAGTTAGATGTATTGAGGTATGTGGTGGTTAAGCCTATATAGAGTAAATTTGAGGGTTGTAGAATTTTAATGCTACATGTAGCTATCGTCAGTTTGCTAGATAGAGTTATCAACGCTCAAGATACCTGTGACTTTCGGAAAATTAGATCTGTTGAAGTTCCTTATCATGATGAAGATCATCGGATAATCTGTTGAGTTGATAATGGTCTAAAGGATTCTCCTGCCTTTTATACTTTAACAAGGACAGTTACTTTCCCACAAGACAGATGAGCTCGTACCAGTGACGTTAACCTGGTTTTTCTGTTAGTTTGACTGAGTTATTCAACTTTGGATTTACATGTTAGTTTTTGCCCTTAAGTGTTATGGCTGCTATTCTCTCTCCTCCCAGGCTGCCATAGTTTGTGACATTAAACATCCCACTTCTGACACCCTTTACATTAGTATTTCTTTTCTCCATAAACCCCATTTAAACACAAGTTCTCATAAACATGTTTGAAAGCAGTGTTTTTGGTTTTGAGGAAAAGCAGATTTAATTGTTCAGCGTGGATGTCATTTAATAAGGACTCCGAACTATGAAAGTATTTGCATGGAAGGATTTCTTACTTTAATCTGGGTACTAGCATTAGTGCATAAGGATTTGGCAGTAATGTGTGCTTGTCCAGCATTTGGCACATCTTGTTTTTTTTTTTTTTTTTCAGCTATTTTTCATCCAAGCTGCAAATTTGCTGCTCCGTAACATCCGTTGAGAAATCCATGGGTCAGCATGTTGTTACATCTGATTCATTCTGTTTTGACGCCAGAGAAGTTGCTGATGACCATCGGCAAGATAAGGTTTTTTGAAGTTCAAAGAGAAAACTGATGGCTTTGACAAGACGAAACAGTTTTGTTCAACAAGTTTAGAAAAATAATATTTGCTAATTTTCTCGGAGATGTAACTTGAGACAGTGGACATGTGGATATAATTTTTGTGCTGTGTACCAGACTAGAATATAAGTGTTCTATTAAGTTTACCTCTTTGAAGGTGGCAAGTTTGTCTCTTTGAGCTTTCACGCTGTTTTCTGGTTTGTGAAGGCACTTTCCAAGGGCAAACAGCCAGACCAGAGTGTGAACTTCATTCTTATGGTGTCAATGTGCGACATCTTTGGTGTAACTTTTGTGAGTGCCATTGCTGGGTTGGATGCCTAAGGTTGACTCAGCAGTGTTAGAGCCCAATTCAGTTGTGCTCAGAGCCATGTCATTTCTATAGACATTTCAGTGCTATTTATCATGAAGCTTATGGTTAAGCAAACACACACATACTCTAGAAGCTAGAGTAAACAAGTATCTGGCAGAGGAAAATCCCTTTCATCATATTGAGTCAATTTTGACACTTCTTTTTTCTCCTCTGCTCGTTGATGTGTGGGCTCCCCTGTCCTCTGTGGAACCTACCTGGGGTGGAGACATTCCTCTCTTGGTAGTTTATAATTTTTGGTGTTTGACGGGAGTAGTGAATTGAACTGTAATAGTTCATAAGTGTTTTAGGTGAGGTAAAGAAGACATATATGAATCTTTAAAATTGATGTTAACAATAAAAATGAAAATAAAGACCTTGTGATGTCAAATGTAAATGTTAATCCATAGGTTTATTATGCTTTTCTTTTCACCGGTGCCTTATTTTTTGGGAGAGGCCATTTTAATTACAACTTTTAAATAATTACAGGTCTTACATTTTTTTTTTGCATTTTAAACATGTGAAGAATTTCTCTGAGATGACATGTTGGAGATGATTCACATGAAGAGCATGTGTGTACTTCATAACTGGGTTCTTTCATCATATAGTAGGAATGGTAACGTAGTTGAAAGTAACATTAGAAAAATGAAAAAGTCACACTGGGTTTTTTAGCACTAAGAGGACATGTTGCTACTTGCAGCTCTACGAAAGCACTTGGTGCCACAATGTTGTACTTGCCGGCTGTGTTTGAGAAATCGGTATTGGCTCTTGTTCTTTGAGATCACAATACTTGTCCTGTCACAATGGTATTATGTTACAGGGCATTTAACAGAAGCTACGGGGAAATTCTATCTCATGTTGATGGCTATCTTCGTCACTGATAGCCTCATTACATTATAGATCATGCTCTTGTAATAAGGCACAGGATTTGGAGCTGAAATCCATTGTGTCCAGGATCAGCCATATTTCCTCCCCTAGCTTTGTTTATCATTAACCATCTCTTCTGTGGGTCAAACCGTCTCATTATCCCACCGCTGCCACGATGACATCGTATTGTTGTCATTGGTAAATATTCATTTGTCTCCTAAACAGAGGGTCTTATTGGCCCCTGTGACTACAGCAGGGGTAGGGATTAGTGAGGGTAGGAATCTACTCCTTGAATGGTGACAGGACAATAACAGGGATATGGCCCTCTGGGCAAAATTTGGTAAAGGCTCAAAACCTCCCTATGAAGTTTACTTAAGCTCCCTAAGGTCTTTAGCTGAAGACTTTAATAGTTATACCTTTAGCCCTGAGGTATATTGCTGTGCGCACATATATCATGTCTCAAAATCCTGTAATGAAAAGACGAAAAACAAACATTTGTATTACCATTTTCTGCTTGGCAGCTAACCCAATGAGATTGTGGAACAGTTTTGTTTAGTGTGAATTAGCACACATATAGGCTTCCCCAAGGAAGGCCGTTGAGTACGAGGTAACATGAAGGTTTAATAGCTCTCCTCAAGCCTGTTTGGACAGAAGCATCCTAAGTGATTTAGAGCTAAATAAACCTTGGGTAACATGAAGTAATAGGGCCTGTAATGAGGATCAGGTCTTAGCAGTGTTTAGTCTGTGTGTAAACTCACAGTTTTGCTATGTGACTGGGGGCATTGTGCCAGTAACACCCCTCTGCCAATTAACTTATCACCCCTCACTCACCAGACCTCGCTTTTTTCGAATATTAGTTTACAGACACTGTGGAAGGGGCTTGCACAGTGTTGTGGTCATAAAAATGTAGAATTTGAGTCACTCCTTGAAAAATTGTAACATGTGATAGGTATTATATATTTATTTAGGAGGCTGTGACGCTAATTGTATTTATGAAACTAGGCCTTAGGAATTTGACTTTTGATATTGTTTTACCCATTGATAGCCTGAACTGTCATTTGAAAACTTAACTTTATGCTGTGTTAAACTTGACTGTTGAAACTATTTACAATAAAACGTGGAATAGAAATAGTTGACCCTCTTCAGTCAAGTCAGATTACTGATAGTGACAATAAGGAAGAGATAACACTCGCCAGTGCTCGCCTATTAAATGCTAAGGAGGTTACAAATTACAATAACAATTTTTCTGGTTTGGAATAAAGTTATTTTATTGGTGTTAAACTGTCTGTCAGGAAATTAACAGTTAACACCTTGCAATTATTTGCTGCACGCATAATATAAAATAATGTATAAAAGATGATAGACCAGTCTTGTCAGTTCAGAAGGTGAACCATGGCTTTTGATGCTGGGCATGTCATCAGTCATTTGTCATTAATTTGTTATTGGTGTCAGGTTTTTTTCAGGTAATATAGTGAAACATAATTAAGTAAAGTTTATTCCAAAAAGAAAACAAGGGCTTAAATATTATTATTTGATGTATATTAGCTTTACCTGTTTTGTCACTGCGTTTATTAGAGGGTGCCATGTACAAAAAATGACCTGGTTGATGTGTGACGTCTCAAGGAGACCAGTTTATCGTGTTCTACATCTGATAATATGCATATCTAACTAATTTTTTATAAGTACAATAATCAAGTTACACTACCTAGGTAATTGCACCATTCCACATCTTTTTGTGTAGAGAGTACAGGCTTTGAGATTTTAGAGACCTTGCCTTTTGCAGATAATCATTTTATACATATGCCTTGACAATTTTAGCATGGTTGTCTTGGAAATGCAAGACCTGCTTTTGTTAAATCATCTTATTTTTGTATGTTATACCTGACAGTCATGACCAAAACACATTACCTGATAATGTTTGTTTTGGTTTGTCAATTGTTGTATTTAACCTCAATGGCCAATATTATTGGTTTATTAGAAAATTGTTTTGGTACTTTGTGTTATCCTCAAGACAGTGTTCTTTGTTTGTTTTGGTGAGCTGCCGGATATCCTCAAAAGGCAATGTCATTACATGTACATTACATGTCCAATGTCATTACATGTACACTAGCTCATTTTTATATGGTTGTAAGATTTATTTGATTGGTGTTTTATGCCGTACTCAAGAATATTTCATTTATACAACGGCAGCCAGCAATATGGTGGGAGAAAACTGGACAGAGCCCAGGGATAACCCACGACCATCCACAGGTTGCTGGCAGACCATAAGATATGAAAGTCACCCGCAGAAGGCAATGTCCAATATTAAAACATGTACGCACATTTGCTCATTTTGGTATGGTAGTGGGATTTAAAAGCTGTCCTCAAAAGACCCCTCAAAAGACTGAAAGGAAGACCTGCTCTTATCATACAGAATGAGCCTGTGGTGGTTTAGCTGTATCTTGTGCTTAGGCTTACAGGGACTGGAGTCAGTGATGGTGCCATTCATGTAGACCAGATAATATCGGATTAATAGCATGAGGTAATGAGGTCCACACATGTCTTGAATTAGGAGTCAGCTGGTTGTGTATCCAAACCTACTACATGTAACACTTTATATTGCAGCTAAATAGCTTATGATGTATTGCCAGACTTTTGAAAGTTTTCTGGGGCCTTGTATTGGTGTCTCCACCAAGACTAGCTTGACCCTAAATCTCATCAGTATTCCGATGCCAGCAGGCTAGCAGTTTGTCAAGATAACATCTTGACTCTCTCTCTCTCTCTCTCTCTCTCTCTCTGCTTCTAGTCTTCATGAGTTCATATAGACTTACTCCAGCTAGGTTTTTGGTGTGATTTTCACTAACTTGATATACAGGAATGAATGAACATGTTCATATGTACTAAGGCAGGGGACATCTTTTTTATTCTACCCAGACATATACAGTACTATGCTCATCTGCTCTTAATCTGAGTTACACTTGTTCTTAACAAACACTGCTTTTTGAATCTTACACTTAATTGTGAAATGTGATTTTCTCCTTTAAAGACACTTTTAAGCAATTTAACCAATGAAAATAGACAGCTGTGATTGAATTTAAATATGGGTTTAAAAATGCTCAGTAAAGATTAGAGTGTTAGCTGAATGGTCTGACTGTTGTGTAAAGGTGTATTGGCTGTTTCATATTTTGATCGTCACTGATTTGAGAGCAATTTCAAAATGCAGATTTTTAAAATTCTCTTGAAAAAGGGATCATTAATAAAGTTCTGCAGTTTGAGTGTTGCATGATTTCCATTTCTCGGTGTAGTTTTTACGTACCCATATGACAGCCATCTGCCGTCTGTGATTTATTGCCTTTTAACATTATGAACCTGTGCAGTGTAGGATTTTATGGAAGTAGTGTAAATTAAAAACTAATGGCAACAGATGCTGAGGCATTTTCCATATGAAATTAAATCAGTGCTTCCATTTGCTTTCCAGAGATTTAAAAATTCATGCATTTGATGTGACATCTATTTGTTTTTTTTTTCCTCTGCCTTTGGAGCTTGTTACATTGCAAACATGTAGTGATGAATTACAGAACATTTATTAAAATTTTGGCTTTCCTCCTGTTTCTAAAGCCACAGAGTGCATTTGAGATGAATAATTTTTGAGAGTGCATGTGGCACTAACATATTATTGCTGACATTTACACATAACCAAACTCCTGACTGATAGTTTGTTAAATGAATACATGCAGCTCAAATGTTCTGTTTTAAATTAGCTACATTTACATATAATGTGGAATCATTTGCTCAAGTTTCTTATGGCCTTTTTGGAAGTTTGTTGTTGATTTTCAAAATAGTTTGTGATATCCCAGATTTCACTGAAAATGTCTAACTGGAGAATGTTTTGTCTAACATTTAATGAGCTGTATAATTCCTCAAAGATATTTAAACCAAATCACTGCAAATGTAGTTTAACGTGTAAATATGTGTATCTGCTGCTTGAATGACATACCCTTTTTCTTCTAAATTTTGGGAAACCTGTTCTGCTCATTTTAGCCAATATTTGTGTAATTCTAGAAGGAATATTGAGTTTATTTTTTCTCACATGGTTAAGCCATCTAATGAACAACATACTCATATCTACTTTTCCATAAGGCATGTAAAGAAATGTAATATTCTACTTTCAACACTACTAATATCTGTCCCAAATTTTACAAGAAATGTATATATATATATATTGCCCAGGTCTCTCATTAATCAGCAAGTTGCAATTTATTTATTAGCAGCGTGGTTTTCTCAGATTCATTTAGCCATCCAGTTTTGACTTAATTATAGGCCTGTGTATCAGATTTGCTTGGCACATGCTTGCTTCAGCTGTTCATGATGGTCAGTGTGTGTGGACCTGACATAATCCACTGGTCAGTGTAATTTATGGCTGGTCATACTGGGCCGACTGTTAAGACATTGATTGGACAATGTTGACCTCTCACTCTAACGCCCAATACACCAACCCTGTCTTGTCCACCACACTTGTTAGCCATCAACCCTACATCACTGGACTGACCACTGGTCTCAGTTTGGGATGTTAAGCTGTTGGTCAACCAGAATAAATATTTGTCTCTGTCAGAGTCTGCATCCCAAGCAGTCAGTGTTTAAGGGTCATTTGCATTAGATGGCCGGAATGCTCTTGCACTGTTCAAACCAAAGATGGGAGACAGGACCTGGTGTAATGTACAGTTAGCCTGGGAAGGAGACCATGCTCTGATTAAACAACGCGATGAGGTTTAAAGACTTGAAGTTAGGGGGTCATTGTTATTAAATATATCAAAAGAATGAGCACTCTTACATTCAGCAGAACAAAATACATGTACACAATCTTTGCACACTGAACTAGTTTATTTTGTTTGCATATATGCACTGCTCACTCTTTAAAAGTATTTTTTTGGCCTGGTATTTGTTGCATTTTCATCAAGTATGGAAAATCTAATACAATTGTAATATATATATAAATTAATATAGACTGAATAAATTCTACAGTACCATTCTACAGCATGCCCTTTTGGAGAGCACTTCATATTCCCACAAGTCACAAGTGGTAGTTAAATGTTGGGTTGAAGTGCTTTTGTATAAGTGGCTTTGGTTAATCCGAAACAGTCCAGGAAAAAAAGAGAGAGAAATTTTGTCTAAGCCATTGTCAGAAAGCCATGCCAAAGTTTTATTGCAGGACATAAAATGCCAGATGTATCACGATCAGTGCTGACTGTTTTTGATGTTCAGCTGACCCTTGCTATCTGCCATCTGTTTATATCAGAGACTTCATAGAACCTGGCAGTAAATGATAAGGATGTGGAAAATGGAGTTCTTCAGAACCATTTGGTGACTATACATCAAAGAACTGAAAGGCTGAAGGTTTAGCATTGGAACAGCAGAGATATGGATAAAAATGGCTATAGTAATGAATAATTGATGCACAACATGTACATCTATGTAATGTATAATGCCAAAGATTTGGTTGTGTTTTATCTGCATTAACGAGGGAAAGCAATATTTTGTCAGGATTTAATGGTTTTGGAAATCAGCTACAAGGAGAATTTGATGTAGACTTTGTTAATATTTTCTTGAAACGGACATTACCTGTTCCTGATACTTTTTATGAAGGATATAGCTTAATGTGATTAAATCTCCAAAGTTTCATTAGCTTGCTGTTGATTGCAGAATCAGGCCTTTGTCAAGGTCAGATATTCAATGTTCAAGGTCATGCGAACAGTAGCAGTGTGTGTTATCCATGCTGTCCCCAAGAGTGTTGACAACACCAACCAATGCTGGTTTTAAATTTCCACATGACCCCTGAACTGTACTATAAGCTGGATGGCTGGTTCCCTTGGAGCATCAGCTACATTCTCCTTATAAATGTGCTTCATCATGCAGGCCTGCTAGTCTACAGTCTAATTAGGGGTATGTAAATAAGAGCCTCTTATCTGCTGTCCTAATCACTACCCTTCATTAGAGGACAGGCACCCTAACCCCATCAGATAAAGAGACCAAGGACATACATGTACATGTACAGTTAGGGCCTGGTACATCTGCTTTCTATCCCCCAGGCTGTATTAATAACCTTTTGTTGATGAGCCAACTACAACCAATTCCAGTATTATAAACAGCCAATTCCAGTATTATAACCAAAATGTGGGCACAACAGACAAACAGGGTAATTGTTAAGAAATAAACAGAAACAATTTTGATTTTATTTGTTTGATGTACTGCACTATGTGGCAATCCTTTGCTATTATAGCATTTATGTTTTTGGTAATGTTGGAGTCTGAACTACATAGTGCTGTAATTAAAAGTCAAGATTGTGCATTTGCTGCATATTTATGTTAATGTAGAGTGCCAGTTTACATTATATAATGACATCATATTTGTATATGGTACCATGAAGCCAAACTGTTATCTGGAGAATCTGCGTAATTTTTTCTACATAATTTGCAATGAATTATGTCTGCATGAATATTGTCATTATGATGTAATGTTGCATTTTTTTTGACATGATGGTGAAGATTATGATAACTATCAATGCATTTTTTGGGGGTGGGGGGGGGTGGGGGGGTTACTTTACTGTTTTCAATCATGCAATTAGGTTATCTGAACTGGGAAATCTGTATAAATACTAGAGTGTCCCATTTATGGAAATTATTTTTATATGTCATTGTGTTCAACTCATCATGTGAAAGATAACCTTTAAAGTAACATTTTTTTTTTGGGACACCATCAGAAACCGTCCTGACTTCCATATTTGGCCAAAGCCTGGCTTGATTAGCAGACATGTTTAATACTGAAATAGTACCAAATGCACTTTGTGCCCAGAACATTTCTTCTTGGCCATTGGTTGACTTTTTCTTTCTTTCTCCTTTTCCTTCACCTGCCCAAATACTCAATTGAAATAATCAATCATTCAAAGCAGACTTTAAATCCATGACTGTGAATAATATGAAAGGTCTTTTTGTTTTTTTCTTTTTTCCGATGAAAATCCCAAAGAGTTTCCATACTTATTGAAGCATGGTTTTCCACCATTATTTATTACCTGGTCATATGGCCCCGAACCAGCTGGCCATAAGATGAATTACCCTCTCTAGTTTTCTCTGTTATTTAGTAAATTAATTGTAGAAGGGCAGTGGAGCATTGACAAAGTGAGATGAGCAGTGTGCGATGTGTTGTGGCCAGATGGGGTGAAATTGGAGATGTCTTTAGCAGGGGGTCTCCTGGGAGTCATCCAGTTTGGAAACCTGCAGACTGTGTATTATAGTCATAGGGAGTTGATCATCTGGCTGCACCCACCCACTACCCCTCCCTCATCCCACACTCATGAAGTGTCATTTCACACTTTATTTAAACCCTTTACTCCAATATTAAGACAAAGATAATCTGAGGCCCATTCAGGAGAGTTTCAAGCTGCTGGCAAACACCAAAAGCCAGACATTTCTGAACTAAACTTGAGAGGGGGGATTTCTTGCTGGCCACATTTTTGTTTATCAGCTGAACTTTTTTGCAATCCACTTCCTAATTTGTTATTGGAATTAACCTGTATGTAAGCTTTTTATTTTGTTCTCATAGTTTTTGTGATCCACTTTCTTATTTGCTATTAGAACTTTTGGAATCTACTTTCTAATTTGGCAGCAGAACATTTGTTATCCAATCCCTGACTTGATGGTCAAACTTTTGCAATCCACTTTCTGATTTCTCATCAAAACTTTAGTAATCTGCTCTCTGATTTGTCATTCAGACTTTTGCATTCCACCTTCTGATTTGTTGATGGAACACCCATCACTCACTTTCTGATCTTTTGCATCCACTCTCTGTGTTGATGTTGAAACTTATGCTGTCTACTTTCTGAATTGGTGTGGAAATAAACTTTTGTATCCACCTTCTGATCAGTTGTTTACGTTTTCATCCATGTTTAAAAGAGAACAAACATCAGATTCATTGAACTGGCCTCAACATTGTTTATTTACTACTATTGGAATTTTAAAGTGTTTGAAAGCAGTGTTATCGTAAGCATAGCATGGTTAGTGGGCTCGTAAGGTCTTTTAATAAGGCATTGGGGTTAGATATGTGGGAATGGCTATGTGTATAAACATGTGTAACAAGAACTCATTCATGGGTACAGTATATACACATCTATATGGGGAATGCATGTTTTTTTCTGAAGGCCTATACATCTTTCAGCTTTCCACTTCAGTGTAATTGACTGGTAGATACACAGTATTAATATCTGTTCTTCTATGAGATACAGTTGTACAGTAGGCATGGAGTATTCATCTTCTAGCTCTATAAGCCTGTAAATGAACTGTATATATTTACATGCTCACGAAATTAATTTTCCAATAAGTAGACCATAAAAGGCTGAACAGATACCAATGCCAGTATGTCTTCACTCTTCAGAAGTGATCTACATTCAGTGTATGTTTTTATTGCAGTCTTAAAAACACCTCGTTCAGTTTACCTGCCAGTCATGTACAGATGAGTTTTTCAGTTTTGATTGTGCTTTATTGTTGATAGTCTAGAAGTGTACTTGGGTTGTCATATAACCAAGTGTGTTTCCTGTCTTACCTGTTATACCTACTTTTTGCATTATATCTCCTTTGATCTGTGTTTGATGTTAATCTTCTCACAGAACACAGAGGACAAATTGTTTCTCATCAACAATAGCTGATACTCTGTCCATGATCGCTGATTAATGAGCCATTTGATAAAACACAAGTTTCTGGGTAAATCTAGCCTATCATCTGAAACAGTCACCAGACCTGTTTATGTCCTCAGAGAGCATGTATATATTTTTACACCAGTTAATCTTAGTACATTCTTCATGGGTATTTGCCTGAACGTCAAAGTTCATAACCTTTGTTATGCACATGGAAGTTTACACATTGACTATTAAAAACACTTGTTTTATTTTCTAGTTAAAAGATCATTTGTACAAATATTGTTTTGGCTAAAATTTTATCTTCGTTCCAGATACGTTATATGCTGAGTAATGAGATAAATTTTATTCCAAGGGTTTAATAAAAAATCTACCTTTATTATGAATTATATTAGGGGTAATGAAGTATGACATCAATCCAGTTTTTTCTTTTTGGTAAGCAGCCACTTTCCAGACAGGATTTAATCAGATGTCTTGGTTTTGTTCACTTTCAATGCAGCTGTCAGTTGTCAAATATTAAGAGGGCTGTATATTATTCCCTTTGTCATTTTGTATATCTACATGTAGATACATGTATGTAGACTTTAGAAAGCATATCAGATGATTCATCCATATTTTTCAAAGTTTTTCTAGCATTAGGAAGCTAGGACATTCTTAAGTGGTTTGTGGTGGAACGTATGTTTTGTTACTTTCAGCTTTTGGGCATAGTTAACATTCTTGATAGTTGTCCGAAGCCCCCCTCTAATATCTTGAACTTCTGCTTCATTTGTCCGGAATAGCTTTCTGAATTCACGTGAATGTTTCACACAGAACACGGTGTTATACAGATACTAGTATTATGGTAGTGCTATTAAGGAGTGCAAATAGACATGGTAGACACCAGGAGCCATCAGTTTGAAAGAGTCCACTGAAGCAGAAGCAATTTCCCATGTCCGTGAACCTAACTGAAAAGGTGTGATATCGTCATTTGGGAGTTATGATAAACTATTAGTTTGGCCATTCTTGATGGTGGATCTCAAGTAATAATCTGATTGGCTGAAGAAGGTGTCCCTACTGGCACGACCAAACATCCGATTGTATCTTTTGTGGAATGGCTGAGACATCAAGTCTGTTAGCAAACTGTGCGACTCATTTCACGCTTTACATGCAGGATTGAGCTGTCTTTCGAAAGGCTGTGAGCGTCTGCTTCGCTGTATAGTCGCCTTCTTAACTGCTAGTGATACAGATTGTCAGAAAAGATGAGCCATGAAGCCCAAAATGTAATTGATAAATAATGTGCAAGTCGGCTGAATGGGTTTTTGTCAGGGGGCAGTGTCAGATGGAATGTTGAGCCTGGTCTGTTTTCTTTTGTCTCTCTTTTGCAGTTTTCTCTATATTTTCTGCCCCCACAAACATGCTTAACTAAGCAGATGTCTTGTGAATTCCTAACCTCTTTTGTCAGGGGATAACTAGTGGCAAAGAGATTGGCATTCCAGTTTCTACTAAACTGTCTCAGGGACTTTACCAGTTTTAGTTTCTGTAGGGTCATTGCCTTAACATTAACCGTAGTTTCATTTTTTTCTTTAACAATCTATCATTCAGATAAATACATTTTTGCAAAAATCGGTGTGCTGAAGTCTTTTGATGTCTAGGGATTCAAAACCTGTTAATGCCTAAAGGCGTGCTTACTGAAGCAAAGTCTTTGATCTGTAAATTCTCTTATTAGGACAATATCTGCACATCTTCGTAAGGTTAACCACTTTACCACAACATTTAGGAAAATCACAATTTTTACTTTTAAACACAACACGTGTTCATAAAAATTCTGGGTTGATCAATTTTGCGTCATTTTGTGTCTTGTGGCAAAAACACCAGTTTTGCAAACCTGTTCAATTTTCTGTGTGTGCTAATTGTTTATTTTTTTTTTTTTTTTTAGGAAGGGCGCTATATCAAACCCATTGAGTTATGTTTTATGTACACACGGCTTGATGTGTGAGAAAATTGACAAACATGTTTTAGTTCACTTCAAGTGGATTTTGTTTCCCTACTCAGTTTATAATAAATAAAAGTTGATTTCACACCTTATAACTGTTAACTCAATATTAAAATGTGTGATATACACAGGTAAAAACCCAGGTGTTCAATTTTTCACACCTTAATTACAAGTACACGCATAACCCAGAGATAGCTCACCTGTGCAGGTGATTTATATGTTAATTGCTTAATTTGTTCAAGGATTGTGATGGCGTGAATTTATCAACTTGGGTCCTAGATTTTAAAGTGTGAATTACCATATTTCCCCCCACAAAACATTTTATTTAAATACATTTGTTTGATAAAACGCCTGATACAATTGTATGTATACGCTTAATGGTTGAATTTAAACAAGAGGTTTAAGTAATCCAAGTGGTGTGTAAAATAGATTACAGGTGTTGGTAAATTGCCCCCAGGTAGTAGCCATCCACTTTGCATTTTCAAGTTTTAGATTTATTTTATTAATATTTACGTGTAATGTCATGTAAATAAACACTTGTATCATTTATTCCTTGACATTCATGACTTGGTTCTAATGTCTGAATACTGAGAGTGAAAATCAGATGGAAAGAAGAGTTAAGGCCTTATTTATGACTATTGTTCCTGAGGCAGTGGTTCATCTGCGCTCAAATCTTTGATCATTGATGCATGTCTGGACTGCAAGAATTGGATTTAAACACACAACGAACTTAGTGACCTAGTCTGGAGGGACATGTTTTCAAAATACTTTTGTCTGCCAGTTGTCAGACATTTTAGCGTGACCTGTCATTGGAGATAGTCATGTTCATGACGGAATATGCCCAATTATCCAGAAAATAAAATAGATGAAGCACAATCAATCTCTTCTCTAAAGTTAAATTTTTTTGTTATTAAAAAAGCTTTAATGTCCTGTCAGAATGACTCATCAAAGGCGGAGTTAAAATTAACGAGACATCTTGACATGATTACACATAGCATGGCATGGATTGTCATTTAAACATATATTTTACATGTATGTGAAAGAATATATGCTTTAATTACTTGATTTGAATTGGTTTACGTGGCAAATGCAGTGTAGTCTGCTGTTTCTGAAATTTATCACATAAATGGCTTGGTTTAGTTTATGAATGGAGGAATCTAAGAGGATTGCGCAGTAAGCGAAACTAATGCATGTAGTGATCGGCTGTGGCAAAGTTCCTGAGAAAATGTCAGAGCCAGTCCTAATCAGAGCTGGATTCAAATATATGATCTTTTTGGATAGCTAGGCTACTGATCTTTACTGTAAAACTACTCATTCAAAAGTACGTGGCCTTTTATGTGATAATAAATATGTGATAAAATTTGAAGATTTAAATATACATGTCGATGATAAAGGAGAATTAATTAGTGATTCTGTGTGCGGTGTCATGTCCTTAAATCCAGAAATATGAAATGAAATATCATTTCTGTCACGCCAGTTCATTAGATAACAACTATAATTATAATAGCAGATAAGTACAATTTTAGCTGTAGTCATGCAGTACATGGGTTAGATATTTTTAGGATTGAAATGACAGTAAAATCTCTCATAACATTTGAATTGTACACGACTTTCTAAGCTTGTAACTGTTTCCTAAAATATATCTATATTACCTTAGGCAATTTTTCATAGCTTTAATGAATTCCCTAACTAGAGCCAAATGCCAAGAAAGCAAAAATCAAAGAGGAGATGGGAATTTCAAAATGGGTGTATTTTGATCAATTTGATGTTAAAAATGTGCTATTGAATATCATTTCTTATTCAATATCCATATTATTGAGTTGCATATTTAGCCTAATAGTTCCACAATTTCTCAGTTTTTAGTCCAAACGATAAGACTCGAAGGACACCCAGATTGAACCTCTGTATTGTACTCTAGGTTTATCCTATACTGACTGTTGAAACTAGCAGCTTTTAGATCGGTATATCCAATAGTGTGAACTGCTCAAAGGTGCAAAAATAAGATTGTGAAAAAAAGTGGTGCTGAAATAGAATTGTAGGGCTAATGTGTGCCGAGTAAAGAGGCTGGAATCTTCCAACAAACACGTATCATCAACATGGCATTGGACGCTTCTGCCCTACATTATTGTACAAACATGAACTCTTTTATACCTGCACATTCACCTCTGTTGTAGCTCGGCCTCCCTCAGTCTCGTTCAGTGAAAACAGCCTGGTAGAATAACAATAAATTCAAAGTTTAACTGTCTATCTGTCTGTGAACGTAAAACCCTGCAATTGCATTAGTGCCTACAACTAATTGGCTGGGTTGTCCATCTGGAAAGTTAGAGGAGCACAACTTTTATGTGAAAAACAATTTTCTTTGACATGTAATTTAGCTAACTTGAACTAATGCCTGGGACGTATTTGTCGGATATGTTTATAGAGCCCGATTGGCAATCTTACCCGGGGCCACAAGCCTATAAATAGTGATCGTTATTCTTGTATTATCAACGTAAACTGATAGATAAATAGATCTGGTATAGGCTAAGGCTGTCGTACTTTCTCAGGTTAGAACCCACATATATGCAATCAGAGCAGATCAAGACCCACTTGCTTAAACGGATCAAGCTTGTTGTGTGTGTTGTCAAAGCATTATTGACTCCCGAAGTAGACAATATCGATTGTCCATAAAGACGAGTCCGGTTGCAGGGATCACTAATAGTGGCTCACACTTCAACTCGGTCAGGGTCTTCCCCCTACCCCATCACGACCAATTGGCCGAGCTTCAAGTATCCAGGATCTGATAGGCACCTTGATATTATTGCTTGTCCCTCCAATACCCAGTGGTGGGCACATGAGGAAGTAGGGCTTTGTACTTTGTCAGATTCTCCAGCCTAACATCTTAACGACGTGAATTGATTCTATGTCTGTCAAATATCTGAAACTCCATCACATGAACACTGTATTTGGAATAGAGACATAGTATCACAGGTAGATGTGTTTCCCATGTCTTTTTTTTTTAAGTTTATTGCAATAATTTGACATATTAATTGCATACACCCTGGTTATGGCCTGATATAGGATTAAAGTTGGGGCGCCCGTACAATATGTTCCAGCGCATAAAAGTTTGTTTCACAAGGGAGTTCCACATATCTGATAGAGATAACATCAAACTGATCTTATGTATGCACATGAAGTCTGCCATGAACAATTTCACACCAAATAAAGCCAATTATTTTAGACTGAAAATCTTTCTCTTATGTTTTTATTATCTTTGCTTGTTTGGGAGCCAAAACTAGTGTTGCCCAATTCCTGTAAAATATAAGAAGTTAAAAATTGGCCCTGATGGCTTAAGGAACACTCTTCAAAAATGCTCTTCAAAAACGGGGAAGTACAGAGTGGATGCCAGCTAAGAGGAAATGGTGTATAGATGTGTTACACATGCATGGGATCCATCACATTTTATCTAACTGTGATGACAAACTGTTTTTTAGCTCCCTGTGTGATCTTGATAAAACAAGTATCACATTCCTTACAAAAGTACCCAAGCCATACAAAGTCTAGGATCTGTAATCTATGTATTTAGGATTACTGGAGAAATAAGCTGAATGAAAAACAGCTTGTACATATGTGTACATTTACATTGTTAAATACATTACATTATTAGATATGGGGAAATGTTAAATTTGTTTAGAAGTTCATCTTTTATATGTCAGGTGTCTGAAAATGTCATTTGTTAAAAATAATGAAAAGACGAAAGTGTTAATACTGGTGATGCAATCTCACTATAGACTAAAGCACCAAGACTGTTTAACAGTGTATTTATTTTTTTTATTCAGCTTTGGGTTAAACATTTAGAATTTCCATTTGCACGAAAGTGGCATCCTGGTATTGTTTAGAGCAGTCATGCAGGAAGCCATTAGTTGAGTGAGACTTCTCAATTTCTATAACCTGTGTTAGCTCAGTATAACCATAGCAGTATGTGTGAGTAAATAATTTCATAAAAATCATCCACAGTTTTGGGTGAAACTTTCAGGATTTCCATATATACTGTATAAAGCGGAATCATGCATTCTTCAGAGCAGTCAATTAGCAGAAAGCCAATACCAGTAAGACTGTTCAGTTCCTGTGACATGTATTCACCCAGGTATAACCTTGCCAGTAGGTCCGAGTGTTTATTTCATTAACATCCACCCAGTTTTGAGTGAAACTATGAGAATTTCCATATTTACTGCACAAAGTGGCTTTGTTCAGCGGAGTCAAGCAGAGTTTATAGCCAATAACAGCGAGACTGTTCATTTCCTGCGACGTGTATTACCTCAAGCATAGCTATACCAGTATTGGTCTGAGTATATAACATGATGAAACCATGCCGTTTTGGGTTGAACTTTAAGAATTTCCATCTGAAAGTGGAATTCTGGTATTGTTCAGAGCAGTTCTGTTCCTATGACATGTATTAGTGCAGTATAATCATGGCTATGGGTCTGTTTTCTGTTTTATTAGCCTGTGTCCCCATAGGTGAATTGATATACGTGAAAGGAAGCAATTAGTGACAAGGTTGTCTGGTTGAGGGGGAATATTGCTACATCCTAGACAAACACATAGCCTGAAGAAAGAGGGTCTAGACAGGACTGAGAATTGTTGGCAATGCCCCAAGAGCCAGATTTGTTATATGTGTGTATACTCTTCTATATAGTCTCCGCCACCCTCTGGTGCAGTTGTTACAGTGTACTTGCACTGACGTAGATCAAAGGTAGACTTACAAAAAAACATAATTTAATTGAATTACATGTACTTATAATATCCAAAGTTGGAAAGCTTGATAAGATGACTGTGTATATAAGTGTATACTCGTACAGTTAGTGGGCACTGGTTATTAAAGGCATATTCTTAAATAACTGAAATATTTACATATTTACTTAGCTTTGCCAATATATCATAGTTGACCCCCCTCCCCCCCCCCCCCCCCCCCCCACACACACACATACACGCATACACGCATACACCTCAGGCTTCACATTATGATGTTTTGTTTCACTTTTGATGATGATATCTACATAACAACTAACTGGGAGTACAAATGTGAAATCAGTGTTAAAGTATGCCATCAGATAGAATATTTGATGACCTTGTTGCCAATGAGTCTGAGCCTGGGGCTGGGGGTATTCAGGGTGACCATCTACATGTAGATGCTGTACATGTACCATTAAAGATGTGAGGGCATTCACGTACTAATTAGTTTATGCAGGTGAATTCAGGATACCTGCTCCTGAATTCATGCAGGTGAATTCAGGATACCTACTCCTGAATTCATGCAGGTGAATTCAGGATACCTGCTCCAGTTGTTAATTGTTAGTTTGCAACTACTTCTTACATACCTGTTTTACTCTTTTAGGGCTCTCTAAATGTGTTTGACACATTTGCTTTCATTATGGGAACACCTCGACAAACTATTCCAGAACATTGCTCAAAATAACTTTGACTCCTCAGCTCAGCCCTGACTACATGTTGTAGATCTTTCTTCCATGCTGTTTTCTCCTTGCCTGCCAGAATACCGGCAGATAACATTGGAAGTCAGGCCTCCAATAATAAATCACCCCCTGGACAGTTTTGAAGGTTATTTTGTTGCATTGTTACTTCTGCTGGTTTAGTATTATCTGGTCAAAGTGTCTGGAAATGTGGTTTCCAGAGCTTTTCTTTCAACAGCAACCTGGGAACTCGGATTTAGATTCATCATGACAACTCTAATCCCAAACTGGGAAAATTTCTATGGATTCCCTTAAAAAAAGTCATATTTACATATGACATAAGTTCATAATTTTATTACCATAAAATACATGCACACTTTGTTTCAGATCATAAAAGCAAGAAACATGTAATCCCCAATATCTGTTAATTGTTAAATCAAAATGTTCGTGGTGGTACTAGATTTGTACAAGATTCTCATGGATTCCCACAAAGCAAGTTTACCGGAATCTACATGTATTTAGATTCTGGGAAATACTAACGAAAAGAAAGCCCTGGCTTCCCATCATGGTTAACAGTGTGTTTTCGTCGTGGTCACACAGCAAATGTACTGACTGAGAAACCTTGGTGGCCAGGAGTGGCATTTCACAACAAATGCGAGCAGTTCATAACACCAGCCTGAAAAAAAAAATGACCTACCATGATGTGCAATCTGGCCGTTGGCAAGCGGCAGAGCGTTGTTGTGACAACTGCTGGGGTATCGATGCAGCTGTTTGGTAATAAGACAGATCTTCTCTCTGTAGACGACTGACTTTCGGCCTTGGACTCTGGGCCATGTTTTTGGCTTTTCTAAGCTGGCGGCAGACTTGTTGCAAAGCTTCAAGTGTTTTGTTGTTGCCGGCATCCTTCATGTTTGGCTTGTTACATGACATGTTATACTTACACACAAGATTGTAACAAATGAGTTGCTCAAGATGAAGTACTCAGGAATCTGGTATATAGATTACGAAAGTTTTTCTCAGTTGCTTGTGTTATATGTGTGTGACAGACACATTAATGCATCAAGAAAGTAAAACGTAGAAAATATATGGACTCGTAAAGGACATGCAGGACATTCAGTTATCATTTTCAAACAGTTGTTGAAACTTTTTGAGCATCAGTAAGTCATAAAAATTATGAAAATTATTAATCCAGTTTATCACATTTACAATATAAAGCTCCCCCCCCCCTCCCCCCACCATTTAGGAATATCTCTATTTCATTCCTGTGACAAATATGTTATTGTCTGGAAAATCCATTTATAGATATGTTTTTATATATTAGATTTATTTCCCTTTTACCTGTTGTAACATTGATAATGTTTCTAATGCATGTGTCCAGGCCATTAGGTCTGAATGTTCAGTACACAATCAGTTTGTCACCCAGTCACTTAGAGAGTTACAATAAACAGATCAGCCTTCTAAAGGGTACATGAGCAGTTATGTCATTAGTGGTAATGAACCTCAGGTGTAAGTGCATCTTCATGTCCTCAGATCACCAGATGATATGACATTGCAATAATAAGAGACAGTTGTATCTCGTGTTACGAATTTGGGATACATGTATGGCATGCCTATGTAATTCTCTAGGATTGCTTTTCGATTGGCCAAGACTTGGCTAAAAAAACATGGTAGTGCTGTATCCAGACCATACGTTTTCTTGTTTTTATTTTTTGACATGGCAGTAGTAAATGTGATAACTGTATAGGCTTGACTGTTTTTACTTTGGACCCTAATGAATGAAACTTGCCACATGCCATTAAGGAATGAAGTAATGATTGTAGCGGACAGGATGGATGCCTAGCTTTGGAGGCCTCTGGAACCGAGGTGCACTGATAGCTGGAAGACATTGTGAAAAACTTTAAGACCTGACATTTTTAAGTTCTGTGACAAAGCAAGATGTGGTTGTAGGACTATGTGTAATGGTTTAACAGTCTTTTGTGAAAAAAGAAAAAGACTTTTTGAGTTTTGCTTTCCTGTAGACTGAAATTTTACAGCTGCAGTCTCAGTGACAATTCTCTCAGTGTTACAGTTCTGTCAGTGTAACAGTTCTTTTCGCATTTAAAGTATATACTTTGTCAAATGTGGTAGAACGAAAGGTTTCCACCTAATTAGTAGACTTACTGTAAGCCAAATGTTTGGCTTAAGCCTTATGAAGACATTAATGAATAAATGTAAAATGCATTTTAAGATTCTGTTGAAAATTAGGAGGAAAGATTTTTTTTAAAATCATATGTTTTGTTGCTGTGATGTTAAAATCAAGCAGTTCAAACATTTCATACTGTGGATTTCTAAAGTAGAGTGTTGACTGACTAGCCAGTAGGCTGTGTAGAGAGGCTTGTTTCACATTTTTCTCTGAGTTATATATGTTATTTTAGCCTTGTCCAAACCATGTGCTTATTTTGGTTGAACCATGGTGACACGTGTATGCTATTAGACTGTTTTAGGAAATGTTTGATTTTTGTTGCTGTGGAGTTTAGACAGCCCTTAAACACAACCTAACTGTCTGTAAACCGATTAGACTGAAGATAAGAAAGTGGAAACCACAATTGTATTTCTGGATAAACTTGACATTTGGCTCCACACCAATCTCGGGGATGACCACCCTCTGTCCAAACACTTCTTTTGGTGGAACTGTATACAAGTGTGGTGACCAGTGGTCATTATGGTCAAGACATAAGGTGTTTTGATGAGAGACTATCCTCTAGCGAGTGTCTCCTGTGGACTGACCGATGACTTGACTCTTGACCCGGCCCCTAAAGATCAAACGCACCACCAATCAATAGGGGTCCATGCTTACGGTGAAATCTAATAGTTCTGCAGGTTTATTTGAGCGATTCTTATTTTGCCACCCCCTGGTATTAAGGGCGCCAACCCACGGACATTAGGGTTGTCTTGCTCTTTGTGGGGAGGCCAATGTTTGTTAGCAACTGCTCAGCTACAGAGTCTCGAGCATGGGCCTGATATCCCAGGGTTTGATAGCTGTTTTCATTTTTGGAATTGTCTTCTTTTGATGTGTATAGATGGTCAGGGCTGTTATTTGCCATGCTTAAGGTCAGGCGTGCAGACTGATAATGGGTGAAGCTATCCCATAAAGCTTTACTGCTATTGGAAGGTATGAAAAAACTATCACAGTAAAAACTTCATTCGACATGACATTTGGCTATTTTATTGTGGCTGTATCGGGGAAAATGGTGAAACGGAAAATGAGTATGTGTTTCTGCTATCCAGCATGTACACTGTACATTGTGCATGTGTATATGCACTTGGATACAGTCGTACTTTAAAATGTTGAATATGGTTCACATTTTAAAGGAATCGATTACTTACATTTAATTCCAAAGTGAAAATTTCAATGAAATAACCAATGCAGTTCGATGTAGTAAAGTATAGATGGACATAACATTTCATATATTAAGTGGACTTTCGAACTGACTTTAATTTGACAGACCTATCAAGTTCCAACAAATATGCAGATTTGTTTTGCCCCGAGGGGTTGTTCTGTTCTTGGTGGCAATAAGGCACATTCCCTGTTCCTTATGGTCCTTTACTGAATGTTGGCATAACCTCATCTGTTGAAAACATTGAGCATGGAGATCAACCAGGCTTCTCCAGGATGCTATGATGTAAGATATATAGTAAACCCAACACTCCGAGGCATTGACTATGTTTCTTTGGCATTCCCCTCCCTTTCATCTGGATTTGCAGGCATGCTGGCTGGGCGAGGCGTTTATTTGGCCTGGCATGTGTCTGTTGTTGAAAGGCTTGGCAAGAATTGGGTAACTTTACGTCTTCTCCGAACCATTCTTTTGATTGCCTGCTGGATTCTATAGATGTAGACATGGTGTCTTTGTTTTTCTTCTCATTCCTCATTTCCGTATGTGTGATAATTATCTGGTTGTTTGCCAGTGTGCAAGAGCGGCTGAGTTCTGTGGCAACAAAAAAATGTGCTGATAGAGAAAATTGGAATGAAGAAGTACTTTTTTCTTGTACCAGTCAGCACCTGCTAGTGCATTATGCAATACTGCTGCCCACCAAATTATCTGCCTGCTATATTGCACTGTTTTCTTATGTGGACTTAACTGAAAGTACATAAAACTTGGTAGTATGTAAAATGCATTTTCCGAAGGATACCTTAAAGTGATAATTTTGATGCCAAATTAAGAAATTAATAAAACTTCACAGAAAGCCCTCAGAAATGTCTCTGTAAGGTGGATGAATCAGTTAGAATCAAGCAAACTGTGTCACTTGTATTAAAGTGCATGCTTATATTAGTATATAGTAGATGCCTGGACCTTGATCTATAGCAGTGTAGAAGCCAACCCGCTGTTGCATGCATTTATGGCAAGTTCGCCCACCCATGTATGTACATTGGAATGGCAGTGTATTTCTTCCCTACATCTATGACTGCACATTGACAGCAGCTCTACTTAAGTGGGTAACATATATATTCTGTCTTGCTTACCTCCCCCATTTCAGTCCATGCTTGAGATGAAGAGGTCAAACTGTTGCCTGCTGTGTTTTTGAGACATGACATGCCACAGGATCGGAAATCTGAAATGTGAAACTTGGTGTAGAAAAATTTGCTTCCAGAAAGCAGCTCTTGTTGGCCTGTGTGTTGCCTTTCTGCTTAGTCAGGGATAAATTGTGTGGGTCATTGATTGACAGATTGTTGCTTATCTTACATTCCCATCAATGATATCAGCTCTAAGCCAAATGCATCCATACATGTTGTATCCATTGGTGTGCCACTGCAGCGTACATGGTACAGAAAACATGCACAATTTCTGGATGAGGAGCAAAGTACAATCTTAAGGGGGCACCAATTGAGTCTGTTATTCTCGTTGCTTTTTTAGTGTTCCATTGGCTGCCCAACCTTCTAATATCTCATGTTTGGAGTGGTAAACCTCTGCCGTCCTTTTCCAGACCAGCTACAGGGTGCTAACTTCAAAAAGAGCTTTGATTTATTGTCCGAGCTACAGAAAAATAAACTGACCCTAGGACTATTAGGGCAAGAAGCAATGGCTGACTGGCTTAGGCTGTAGACAGGGGACATAAATCATGGCCAGTCACAGATGGGTGGTGAAGGAAATGTTTATGCTGGGTGGTGGTGAAGGAGGGTAGGAGGGAGAAAGTACCCAGAAAACTAGAGTTAAGAAAGTTCTGTGACCAGGGTGTACTACATAGAGCACTACATCAAAGCTGACCTTACAACTGGACAAGGTCAAAGGATGCAGATGGAGACAGCCCAGGGAATGTAACTTGGACAGGTTTGCTGAGAAGACAGACAAGATGACTACTGATTAAAGATGGCTGGCATTGGCTGAAGCTCTTATCATTCAATTAATCAGGCAAACATTATTAATTACATTTATTTGCAGTATATATGTTTGCGTGGTATAGATGAGGTCATGTCTGATTGATGTATGTAACTATATATTTTATATGATGAGCATCTTCTTGTCCTTCAAAAGACAATTGTCTTTTACCAAATCTACTGTCATAAAAATTGCTTAATATGCTAGTGTTCAAATACATATATATATATACATCTGTTTAATTAATTGATGGATACATGTGATAAGTACTTATATATATGTATAATCAATCAGTCATCGTTTTTCATAGGTATAGACCAGATCCAGGTCTGCCCTCAGACTCTATAACCCAAAGAAAAAACCAAAAAAACACCCAGTCACATGACCCAGACCAAAAAATCCCAGTCAAAACCTGAACATCAAAGGCTACCAGGGTCATTTAGAACAGTCTATTGACACTGATTACTGTGATATAATGAGCTGACGGACGACATGTCAGGGTGTTAGACTTGTCATCAAAGTGCAGAATTTTTTTTTACCGGAGTCTAGTATCTAATTTCACACATGACAAGCTTTACAATATAACACTCTTCATTGTTTTAATGACTGTTGACATCTTCTGTTTTTGAAGGTGGAGGTCATAGGGTGGAGGATATATCCAAATGACCCTGTCAAGGAAATTGATAACATATGCATGAGTTTGTGACTTATGTAAGGTTATGATGGGGTAGATTAGCTAGGTAGCTTCAAGTTCACGTAGTCATCGTCACATGACTGAAAAATTGTTGAGCACAACGTTAAACCCCAAGCACTCACTCCGTCACTCAAGTTCACATAGCTTGATAGGGTAATGAAAAGGCTCACTCCTTGCCATTTGCCATATCCATTATTTGCTGTGGGATATTTATTATGCTGAAATATTCACTATTGTGTAATATTTATTATGTGTATGCTGCAAAATTCATTATTGTGAAGTATTCATTATATTGCCATATTGTTTCTGTGTGCATTCTTAGCATGATTTTACATCCAGAAATGGAAAATGCTAACAAAAAAAAAAAACAAAAAAAGAAACATGCAAGTGTCACAGTTGAATGTAACTGTAGCATAGCAATATATTTGTGAGAAGAATAATATAGAGAAAACTAATAGATGGCTCGCTTTACACTTTACTGCTTGAAAGTTTTTCTGTGTAGAAACACAGTACTTGTTTAACAGCATGAAGACTTCATAGTCTTGCTTATAACAACCGTGCAGAATGTGTATACATGTTGTAATATAAGTATGCTGGTGGAACTCTCTTTCCATTAAGTCTACACAGATTATCGGTTTAGTGCCAGGCATAGTTGTGTTTTGACTATGGTATCAGGGAATGTAAATATGGCATATTTTTAAACTGGTGACCACCTTGAAAGATCTTAGCCGAATTACAAACAAATTCTCACTTTGAAGTGCGGCCTGGGCAGTGTCAAAGACCAAATCCCAGAAAATTGTTTATAAATCCTTCAGTACAAGATGTCATACACAATGTGAGCATATAGTTTCAAAAGCTACATGATTGCCCTGGTCAAAAGTACCTGTCGAAATTCAAGGCGATTTACATCTCCTATATACAAGATGACAGAAGTATGCCCAGCCTTATAACTTCAGGGACTCTGTGTGCCACTTGTACAACAGAAAGAGATGGTAGCGTGGTTTGATTTTTTTTAACTGGGAATTTTTTTTTTTTTTTGCTTGTTTATTTCGTGAAGTACTAGTTGACATTTTAAAACCCGGGGGAAAAAACACCCCACAGAAAGAGGAGGCTGAGGGGAAGAACAATAGTGTGGGTTGTAAAAAGTGCGAGTGGAGCCAGTGTTGGCAGCTGTCTACAGGATATCACTCACAGCTATGAGGGGACAGGTTAGGAGAGGCCTGTGAGGGAGACTGGCAAGTGTTTCCTGCCTAGCTTAAATAAAATGTTCGACAGAGTTGTCATGTCATCTACATGTACATATAACTCTTTGCTCTATGGCCAACATTAGGGTATATGTTGGTAAATGATTAAACAAAGTTAATGCAATTTAGGGACAAAATAACTGTTAATTGTGGTAAAATTGTTGTTTCCAAAGCCCCTAGAATAGCACAGAAATCCACAAATTCCTTACAGCTCTCCAGGGCCGGAATTGAACCCACACCTCATGTGTTTTGAAATTGAAAAACAATGACTTTCTTAAATATTAGTGTTTCTCTTAGCTAATCACACAGAACAGACAGAAATCTACGAAATTGTTTTAAGGAAGTGGGTAGAAGTTAGTATACATGCACTTATGCCCCTCTCAAGAAACAGAGCTTAAGGCCTTCCATTTTGTCTCATATTTTATTTAGTAGCATGGATAACCAATGTAGTATGCCCTCTAGCTAATATCTGTTTGCTGGTTGTTTCTAGGTTTCACTAGTGCTGCCATGAATTCATGTCAAGCAGTATTGTCATGAGACTGACGTATGTTGTATTGGATGCAACAAATAAGAAGCAGGTTCCAGTGTACCGAATGTGTACTGGTAATACCAGCGTTTTCAGGTACCGTTCACACCCTCTCTCTCTACCTATCGCTTTACATCACTGGGGTCACGGTGATGAGGCAGGAAGTGTTGTCAAAGAACACAAACTATCCATCTCAACCTTTGTCTCTAGTAGTACTTTATACACTTGAATGCTCTTTATCTAGAGTATGTACAGCATGATTCTAGCCAAAACTTGAAACAATTTTATTGAAGAATGCTGATTAAATATAAATAATAAACGTGCACTGTAAGGAGTATGGTACTGATACTGACTTCTGGGTGCCTCATCTCTATGGCTATAGGTGGGCTCTTGAAGAGTTAATTATACACCTCTTGAAATTCAGCAAGGCTGTCTGGCTACATGTAGGTGTGTGTGTATACACAGGTATATACATATCCATGTCTTGAGTGACAGCACAGGGTCTATTTTAACTCACCGCTTGTTATCCAGTGGATAAGTGTTTAAACATGTCACTAAGTAGATGGGTGTATAGGTAACACTGGATAAGTACTGTGGGATTAATACAACAGCCTATACCCAGGGCAGGAATCTGGCTAAAGCTACAGTAACACTTGTTTGTATCACTCAGAACCTGATGGTGAGAAGGCTAGACAGGATCATGTTCAGAGATTTGGGAGGGGGGGGGGGGGGGGGCTAGTTGTTGACAGGTCAGGAAGTTGACAGGCTATCCTCACTACACAATGTTCACTTATCCCCTCTTAATATATGGGCCTATGTGCCATGTAAACTGTGTTTTGTGACTGAAAAAAATGTATGACACAGTCAGCAGTTGGCCTATGTGTCACTGTCCCGTGTGTTTTGTTAGTGCTGTACATAGCTGACGGGATGTGGGAAATTGTTTGATAAAATTTTCGCTACATTTACAAGTATACTTTGGAAAACCGATAGCTTCATTTTGACTTTATGTATCGATATTTATTCCACTATCAGCAAGTCATGTTTACAGCCTCCATGTCTCAGAGCAGCTTTCTATTTAATAAAGAAATTTTCATGTGAAGATAATAAAAAAAACCATGTTTTTTTTTTTTTTGTAATTAGATTTTTTTGTTGGTGCACACTGGTAGTTGTATGTAGTCATAGTTTGTCTTAATTTGTTGTTTCTCCAATTTCCGAAGCTTTAATTTTTTGTGAATGTATTTGTAGAACACGTTGGGAAAGACAAAAATAATGGTTTTCTTCTTAACTCTACAGGAATTTTGAAGATTAAGACAACTTTTTACTGATTTTATGACCATACATAAAAATTCTTAAAATGATACTCTTGGATGCCTGAAAGATAGAGTTAATATTTGTTAGAAACAGACGTCCATGGGAGATAAGTTTGACTTACTGGATATTTTTATGTAATGAATTTTTAGGTTTCTGCAGAATTCTGCCATGCACCTGTTTCTAATGATCAGGAATAATGCAGTTGTGAGTAGCCTTGGGTATCCCACAGCTGTGGTTAATAGAATGTCATGGTTATCTGCTTGTACACCAGCATAAAGGTGAGCATGTCAGTTTGACCTTCCTTCTCGGACTACTGCGTTAAAATTGTTGCGTTCGTTAATGATGAGATTCTAGCATAACCAATTCTACAGGATAATTTCACAGAACACAATATCTTGAATATCATTTGTAGCCGTAAATGTCTTAAGTTCTGAAACGTGTATAATGAGGTTAATTGTGTGAAAAGGTATATGTTTGAATGAAGAGTAGATGTGGTTTAAGATAAAGTAAGGAATGGATCATTTGCGTCTTTTTGTCGTCTTGTATTACATAATACTGAATGGTTTGTCATTCCTGCTGGGCTGGTATATCTAAACTGACAGTACTCTTTGACTGCTAAATACTTTCAGCAGAGGATGCACATTTTTTTGTGGCTCTGTTGGAATTCCAAGGAAGGTTTCTTCCTGGTTGAGCTGAAACACCCTCAAGACCCTTCTGGCACTGCTCAAAGATTCGCCGCTGGTGTCCCAGTCAGGAGCGGACATACAACTCAATAGGGGGCCTTCTCCTCGTTTGGGAACAAATGAGAAACAGTCGTCTTGGTGACCTTATTGCAGTCTTGGTGCAGCATGTTTTTCTAGTCAATGTATATGGAGCTAGAAACTATGAAATTGCTGGCAGCTTGCCTTTTGTGAATTTCTGAGTCTGCATGTATACTTGTGTCTTGGGAACAATCAGTGAAAGGTCCTGAATTTTTACTATTGTCTCATAATGTCATCGTTAAGAAGTAGGTGATTAGTGTCAACCAAGGTTTACGATGTAGAGTTGAATAAAGAAAAAAGGTGGGTGGGAAAGAGCTCTTAAGCATTATCTCAAATGAGCATGTGAAGCTGTTACAATAGAAGTAGATGGTGTGGTAGACAAGGGCTGCCAGATGGCACTGGGATGTTTCTGTGGGATGGATGGCAGACATTTCCTCTAAATTTCCCTCTTAACTCCGTCCCCAGATGATCCGAGGATGATGTAATCTCGGATAACCGTCAACAGATTGCTTTCAAGTTTTTCTGTTTCTGTATTCGAATCCGGTTGTGAATTGAAAGGTCATCTCTTTCCCTTGTACAAAATCTGCTCGGTGCTCATAGGCAAAGTTAAAATAATAGCCAATGTCTGCAGGAGAGTTAATTGAAACCAGGACAGGGTAAATAATAGTGAATGCACCGAGGTGTATCATCAGGGAGTGCGGCTGTGGTCAGGATTAGTACAGTATGGCGGTGACTATTTGGACAACTGGCTAATATTCCAAAGCCCCAGCAATACCCCAGCTGGGCTGAGATTGTCTGGGAACTTGACTGGTATCCTTGGTATGCCTTAGATATGTAGTGGCTCCTACTGAAGGGAATGGTCTGGCATTTGCTTCCACTTTGCCACTGTTGTTTTTATGCATTATGAAGAATGCTCCTGTACAGACATTTCACTTTGTTCCTTTTCTTGATTCACTTTTGTTCGCAATCTGCAAAAAAAAGGAAAGAGCAACTGTATCTTAAAATTTTTTGACACCGGACACAAGGGAGTCCTGTCATTTTTTTTCCAAATTTGTCCTGTAACTTTTTTTTTTTTTTTACAATAAACACAATGGCACTTTAAAAGGCCTAGCTACTTTTGAGTCAAGTACTCTTTAAACACTGTTTATAGTGACAGCTCAGTAGGTGAGAGCTTTGAAGTAATGTTGTGCAGTTAAGACGCTGATGCCAGGCTTATTATTGTCTCGTGTTGTAAAATGGATTGTTGCTCATGCCATCTTGAAGCAATTCTGTGTACAAATGGTTTGAGGTTTTGTTTTATCTCTTGAGAGCTTAAGCAAAGTAACTGTTGTACATGAACAGTTAGGACCATACAAGTAGAAGTGCCCCCTGTGACAGTTGGCGTCCCAGTAGGGTATCTGTTTTCCTTGGTTCATTGCTCAAACTGGCCTCCAGCCCACCATTTGTTACAAGGCCTAGCAGTGGCTATTTGACTGTATCCTGGGGACTCTGTTGAAATGGTAGAAAGTTACAATTGAGCCCAGATGGCAAAGCAATGTTGATGAGGGCAAAGGGGTGATGGAGCATGGGTGACTGAGTGATACTACAAGAGTGGATTTCCCCCCTCTTACTGGATGTCAGTCAAGTGAAGTGTGATAAGTCACCGGTGGTGTGGCTGCCACCCTAATTTCTAGACTCTGTCATATGTAAGCTACACTATGTTAGATGTCATTTATACAATTATATATTCCTTTTAAGGTTGGAGAATGTCATTTGTGGGTTGTCCAACTTCAATTGCTCTTTACAAAAATGTAAGTTTATAATTGTAAAGTGGGAAAATTTTGTGTGAAATGTGTGGCAAATTATGTACAGATGCTTTGACATTAAGTGGAAACCTTGAACAATTGTGGGTGAAAGAGGCTGGGGAAGAGCTGTTGTGGGAGGGACCCCAGTAGTAAATAATGAGGCTGGTGCAAACATGGCATTGTTCCCCACTGAGGGGGTTAGAGGGTGGGGTTAGCATCATCATGACAGGCTATTAAAGATGACTAGGGACTAATGAGTTAACATTGATAAAAGACACACTTCAAAGGAAATGGGTGGAGATGGTGGTGTGAATCCAGTAATACTTCTCACCACCCCCATCCCCTCCCTCCCCTGGTATTAAAGTCCCACATGTACCCTATCTTAGGGCCCTGTGGGTGTTGGTGCAGAGAGCATAAAAGTGGGGAAATGTCAACAGCAGGGGCAGTTAAGCCATAGTTATGAAGCCATGTGTTACTATTGACATGGAAATTAACAGTTCCTTATCTGAGTTGTGAGCATGGGTGTAACAACCCTTGACATGGTTATGTGCAGAGATAAATGGGACTTTCAGTCACACTTTGAAATATATATATATATATATATATAATATATATATATATATATATATATATATATATACTTGTACACATGACCTGCAATATTATTTTCAGGCTGGAATGAGCAAGTATATGTATGAAAATGGTTGTGAGTGTTCAAAAATGTTATACATGCATAACAGATAGTAAAAGAAATAAACAGATAACAGCTAATCACATAATACATAAACAAATTATCTCAGAAATAAGTTCATTTTGATGATCGCAGTATTTAGACTTCATTTTCAAGTCACACATTTGGGCGTTGTCCTTATTGATTCATCCTACTTATAGGGCAACTTCAGGGGTTTTTGTGAAGTTTAATTAAATTGTTGGCAGAAAAACTTAATGGTTGTCATCAAAAGTATCATTTTAGGGTTTTTATGCGATTCTGAAAGTGTATCTATAATAAAGTTAATGTAACCTTTGGGTAACTTTTTTGAACAATCGGGCCCCCAAATTTCAAAAAGCTTTATACTTGTTTATGGGAGAGTTCTCTTTGACTTTCAGGAAATACATGTATGTAAACAAATTGACTCAAGATCCCATGTTAAATATTACCACCAACTGGTAGATTGCAATTTAAATATTTGTCTTAACTATACTTTAAAAGAATTTTGATGCACATCACATCCAAAAGTTGTGATATTTACAAAGCTCTGTAATATTTTCTAGCGTGATGGGTGTTTATGCCTGGAGGCATGGTATCTGATGTCCATGTGTATGTTTCTCACCGCTATTATTTCTCATGACCTGTCCGAAATGGTCATAAGGAAGACCCATGCTATGTAAACTCTCTGAGAAAGATCGCTTTCCCAGAATGTAGCCTGTGGTGATAGCCATCACAATTTATCAGCATTTCAGCATCAAGATAAAATCTCGGATGATGGGACACTTAGAACTGTGTACTTATGGAAAGTGCCAATGTCTTGTGTTTCTAATTGGGGCTCCCTGATGGGTAAAGGGGTAGGTCTGGCATGGGATTAACCCAGTGGGGAAGGTGGGTGTCAGCCTGCCCAAATTGCAGTGTTAACTTAAGCAGTACCATCAGTGTTCACAGTATCTTGATCATTATGAGGAAATGATATCAGACAACATCAAAAGGTTGGCAGAGCAGATAACGACTCAGGAAGGTGATTGCCCATCTACAGCCACCATTGGGTAAATAATCATCCTGACAGGAAGTCTTCTGGGTGTTGCCCTGGAGCGCTTTGGGGTTTTACTCAGACCGACTTCTCTCTCTCCCAAGATCTTGTTCTGTTAAAAGGCAAGCCATGTCATGTTGCGTTAACACTGAGCTTAGGTGTGATAATGTCCCACTGACCCAGCCAGCATTCACACCTCGGTTGGCCGGTTGGATATAAAAAGAAACCATATGAGTATATGTAGGGAAGAATTTGATCATCTGGCTGACCACAGCTTATATCCCTGCCCCAGGTAGCTAAGCAAGGACCCAGAACTGATCCACTGTATTACTCATGCCAGCCATGTGTTCATTGTTGTAGCAGAGTAATGGAGCTGGTTGTACCGCCTCGGGCCCTGTATTAGGTATCTGGAAGGTCTCTGCCATCCTGGAGCGGACATTGCTTGTATTACAGGTCCTGAACCTAGTCCCTGGTGTTGTACCAACAGATTGCCAACAAAATTTAGCCCAGCATTTGCCTCAGGCTTTATTGACATTGATCTGGAGATACTACTTGCTGAGTCCATTCAGGTTTATTACTACTTTGCAGAGTCCTGATAATTTCTACCATTTTCATGTATTAACATGTACATGTGTAGAGCAAAACTCATATGCAACCAGCTAATCAGAAATTCCCTTCACCATTACTAGCTGCTGCCAAAAGGTTGCCTTTTTTTTTGTTCTTGCACATCAGTTTTGAGATAAAAAGATCGAGTTCAGTGAACCTAATCAAATTCCATCAGTTGCTGGCATAAAACAGAGACCAATTTTGTAAAATTTTTCAAAACCCTCCTAAGCCTGTCTGTGAACTAAATGACTGCTGGATATCCAAGAAAGATTGGAAAGTGTCAAATCTGTGATGTGGAATGTATCAAGTTTTAGATTTTCATTCCGTAATTCTGTCTGATTGAGAAGGAATCTGAGTGTCAGTGTTTTTATGTCAGTTTTCACTGTGATTATTTTGTATCAATTTGATGGTCGCATGGATACTTTCAGACTTCAGTTATTTGATTACCACCATAATTATAAGCCTGCCCCTTAAACATGTTTAACACCCACAGGAAATATTCTCCTTTGGATTGCCAAGAATTGCTTGGTGTTTAGCATAGCTAAAGTGTAGACATTGGAAGCTTGTACAATGCAACTGTTAAAGAAACATTTCAGCAATACTGTGTTATCTGTAAAATGTTTTTATATCTTTTGACCAGAAAAAGATGAAGTTTCCTAAATGTATCCCCAAATGCACATGGACAGTATTTGCTCTAAAAATCACCCCAAAAACTGCATTCGTTTTGGGAATTTTTACAGTGGTTGATGGCTGGTATGCAAAGGTCTGTTTCCATGCATAGGCATTTATATTTTTTCAGTAGGAAGCCCTACTACCTTTCAAACTAACATCAGAGTGTTTTTCTATGGTAAATACAACTAAAAAAATAGAAATAGAATGTTGGGCGAAATTTTGGCCTAATACAGTACATGTATTTTCTAATACACTTTCTGCAGTTAATTTAGTACCATTTAATAAACAGGTCTCACCAGGCTTCCTTAATTGGCTTCAGTCAAGCCCTTAGCTGCCTGGGTTATCTAGTAAGTTATCATAGGTAGTCAGGCCTGATGATAACAGGTTCCTTGGACCCCCAGCATGGTAACAGGTGATCAAACCAGTGGGCGGACTGCCCATCACACCTTCATATATTTATTTATCTAAAGCTCACAAATTTGGCACAAAAACCTTCTGACAGCCAGTACTGTTGCAATCATATGGACACTAGGTTCTTTGCCTATCTGATTAATTTTCCTGATGGCTCAACTTTATCCAGCTTTCTGTTTACACTTTGCTAACACAACAGATGTTTCTCCTCGTCCTGCGGGTATTTGTTGACGCAGTTTGATAACATTTGTTGCCTTGGATTTCTGGTGGGAAATTCTTACCTGTTGAAAGCTCGTTTGTGTTTTAGCACCTGTGTTGGGGCACTCCAACCCTCTGTGATCATGAATAGATCTCAGCTGCTAACTTTGCCTCTGATCTTTGTTTTTCTGTATGTGTTAAGCAAAGACTATCTTGTCTCAGTGAAGGTATTTTGTTAATATGGCATATGAGTGAAGGTTAAATAATATACTGCAGCTGTATTAGAGTGTTATGCTTTGGAAATTCCAATGTAATATTCTGCGTCATCCATGTAAAAAGATTTGCGAACCCTGGTAAACAGCAGTTTGGACACTAAAGGACTTTATTGCGATAGTATTGTGAACGTTTGATATATGATTTATTTTATTGACTTCAGTGTACTGTGTATAAAAGCTTGTTGCTTTGATACAAACTTGCAACTACGAAACAAAGAGCAGTTTGCGTAGTCATTATAACACATGCTCAGTGTAAAGCCTTAAAGGTAAAAAGCATGTAGCTATTGATCTTAATGTGAAAGGATGATGCCTTTTTAAAGAGACCAAGCAAATGGTTCTTTCTGTTTTTTGTAACATCTGTTTAGTGATGCACAGAATGGCCAAGCTGTGAATCTGTGTGCACCTTTAAAGTGGCTTCCAAATTTCTCAACACGCACATTAAAAAAAAATTGGTTGTCTTCGGGATACAGCTCGCCACAACATGTGTGTTCTCGCAGCTTTTTGGCAACAATGCAAAACAGTTTTGCCTGAAAAACTGCTAAGTAATGATGACAATTGTAATTGAGGATCAAAGTGCTATGTGGGCTGATTATCTGATAGATTTGTCCAAATTATCTACAGGTGTTCTGAGAATTGTTACCTTGTTTTGCCATTGTTACCAGTTACCAAGCATAACTAGACAAGATCTTGTGACAAGTGTTTTTCCTTGAATACTGTATGGGTGGCCGAGACTTCTGGAATCACCTTGCAAGACAGGCTGTTACAATGCAAGAAATTTGATATGTTGCTTATCAGTTGTCGTTTGCTTTTTGGCCGTTTTTCAACTCTTCCATATGGGAGTAGCATTCAGCAATACTTTGTATAATGGTCACAGCTGGGTAATTTTCGTAGTGAAATTTTATAGCCTTGAGAAAAATGGTGCAATAAAGTTATCATGCTATACACAAGTGTATCACTGAGGTGGTATTAAGCCATAATCCTTCGGTTTACACTGTTTTGCTATGTCACCAGTGATATTAATTCCTGTAGGACTGTTAATATTAATTGCCATAATAATTAACAAATTGCTGCGTGTAACTGATTATTTTAAATGGACAGCATGGAGAATTTCTAGATATATGTTGGTAAAGCAGGTTTTTATTCTACATGTACGCAAGCCATACGCTGACTTCATTACACTTCCATGAACAGTGTACTGCAGTAGCCATGCACAGTGTTTTGGAAAGCAGAGACATTTTCATACCTCTAACAAATATGGGCAAGATGGTGGTTTACTGCATGACCTTTAAAGGAAAAAAAAAACAGTTTCAAGCTTTTAAGGCTTTGTGGTTTGTATAAGATACATGTACATTATAAAATGTGCATTGAAATAAAGAAAAGCAAGAAAAACTTGTTAAACTATATTTTTGAGAAATAACCATGTTCTGGTGATACATAATTTTGCAAATGATTCTAAAGTTTCTATCACTTGGCTTTGTTTTGGTATATTCTTTGATGTTTTAGCCTTGAGGTAATTTGGAAAATGAAAACTTTTACCACCTGTCTCAAACATAAAACTTATGGTAAGGCAATTTAAGAAAATGTTCTGCTGAAGTATGTCTGTGAATCATGTAACTCGGGTTTGCCATTTTATTTCCCTATGGTAGGGTAGGTCTTGTCTTTGATGTTTACACCAATGAGAGTGATTACAACTCCAGAACAGTCCTCTTGATGACATAATGATTGGCAGGTCCAGGTAGCACACATAAACCAGCGTAGATATCAGTGTTAGACTGAATGTGACAAGCCTTGGTTCACAGCTCTTAACAGACCTACATGTAAATAAATGAAAAGGGGAACTGCTTTGTATATGTAAGAGGTTGGTACTTAGTTTATGGGGTGTGTCAATCAGCAACAGGCAGCGATGCATTAGTATGAGATAATATAGGAGGCCAGTCATAAACATGATCTCTCAAACTTGGCACCCTTTCTCCTCCTGTTGATTTGTAGTTCACCATGGAGAACTGACCAAGAGCATGAAGGTTGGCGGGGTGATGATGGATTACAAGTCATCAAGAACCTGGCAGATATCATGCCTATTAGACACATCTCCTAGTGACCTTTACAAATCACCCTATTGGCTATATTAGACATGGTTGATATAACACAAATAATCATTGGTTGGAATCTTGAAACATTCCAAGTGTGGGACTCCTGAGGGTCCACTATCATATACATATATATATATACTGGACTGATAAGGTGTTGTAATGCCATTGCACTGTACCAGTAATGCATGCTTTTACATAGATGTAGCCAAAAGCGTAAAGTCAGGGAGTCTCATTTACAGTTTTCCTTATGTTTTCCCCATGCTATTTTGTCAGTTTATAGTGTCTCTCCGAGACACTACTTGAATGATGCTTTACCTAAAGAAGGTGAAATTAAACTAACTACCACATAAAGAACATGAAAAAATGTGGTTTATAAGAGTTAATAGGTTAATTGGTGCTAGAAATGCTTAAATGCATGGGGCACAAATGTCTTTATTTTAACCATTTCTTGGGAGTCCACATTACTTTATGAATAGCTTGATTCAGTAGAATATCATTCTCTGCCTTCAGGGTTTATTAGTATGTAATTTGTAATGGGTTATGGTTTTTATTACGAACATGTTTAAGCTTATCTAGGATGAACCAGGTCTGTCAGACCTATTGGAGGAAAAGTAGGAGATAATTTGTGAAGCAAATGACCAGCATGAATGGGGAGCATTGAAATGAGGCCAGTGATGGTGTACTTGGCAGAAGTTTATGGCATGGGTTAGAGCTGTGGAGTAGAAAGGTGAGCTTAACACGGAATCTACTCAGACTCCCTGGTAATTTGGGGATGACCTACAAAGAGATGAAGATCTTTACCAAGGCTTGATAGACAAGAGAACCATTTTAAAGCTATCAATAACTCTTGTCAGAGCACCTTTGGAAATCCCTCACTTGGTATTCGCGAGTTGTCCCATCTTCAATTGGCCTGATTCCTGCCATCAATGGAAGCAGAATAATAGTCCCACCATCAATTTATGCCCCTCTCCCAAGAGACGGCCATCTTGAATCCAAGAACAATGGTTGTGTATACATGGCTAGAATCATCGGCCTTGGGCTCGGACCGACTTGTTGCTGATACCGATAAGGAGCGAGCAAGAAAGGAACTAGAAGTGATGTGGATATTGATTGATACACGCTGTTGATTACTATCACTAGTTGACAGCCTGATTAATACGACAAATCCAACATCAGAAGCTCCTTTGTTGGCTGCCGCGAGAACTTGTAAGATGGCCTTTTTGTCCAGTTTCAATGGAACATTCCTGAGCATCTTGTGAGAAGTGAGACTGAACAATACCAAAACAAGCACCCACTTTTAGTATCAAGTGTAACCTTTTTCTAGTCACTGTTGATCTAGCTGAATAAAAATACAATACTCACCTGTTACTGTCACAAATGTAAAGCTTTTAATAACGTGTGCATCTAAAGGTAATCATCGTTCATGTAATTTGATATCCTGGAAATAATAATCGTTGATGCAGGTTGGATGACCTTTGAACTGTTACAGGTATTACTTCACATCTGCTGATTCCATTCCATTTTATCCTGTGTGTTCGGTACAAAGGCTTATTCAAAACCTTTTTCCATTTAAAATGTGAAAAAAGAAAAAAACATTTTCGACCTTCCACAGACTGAGATTCTGCCGTATGGTAGATTTAATATTTGGGTGTTTGGGTTGTGAAAATGGAAGATTGTGTTCATATAACAATTTTAAGGAAAGCGTTGGTTGACTTTTGAGTGGATGGTCAGTTCATATCCAGTTTAAAATTCCTTTTACATGTTTAATCAGATGACGTATACCATAAATGACCATAAATTTTGTCTATGACGTACTTGCCCATTTTTCCCGATCCTGAGAGTTATGTTGAGTTTAGAAAGGTGTATTGAGGTTTGCTTGTAACAAGAGATGATATTCAACTGAAAAATTGGAAGTTTCAGCGCTGAACATAAAATTTTTTGACATTTATTTGCCTCTTAAAATGCACTTCTGTGGGCAAAATTTGACGTCATTTAGAGTTCATGTATTTTTCACAGGCGCCTTGTCCAGTGATATAAGATGCATGTATACAAGTCTAAAATATTGATTTATGTTGTTTTTTTTTTGTTTTGTTTTTTTTTTCTTTAAGAAAAGGCTGGGATCAAGATTGAAGTATAGCTCAGGAGTTAATTTAGATTTTATCTTTCAAAGAAGCTTATTTACACATCTTTATAGCTCCATGGTACATGTATGTGTTCACACACTTGGAATGGTATTCACATACCTATGTATGAGTTAAAAGTGCAGCCTACTGCTGCATCAACAAATGTCATTAGCATTTGAAATGTCCTTTGCCTTGGTTTTGACTTTGAAGCATCTGACGGAACAGTTCCAGTGCTTTTCTCGTGAACTGTTTGGCCATGAATTAGACAGCCACTGCTAATCCGCCAGACATTCTCGGCCTTTCATACTTACATGCACATACGGCTGTTTTTATCAGTGCAAAGCTTTGGTCATGGGCCCATAAGGGATTATGTCCAGAGTGACGGCTAGACCTTGGGGGAGAGAGTGTCGGTCTGCTCGGCTTCACAGTTGTTAGCAGACAGCGGACATTGTTTGAGAAATCTGTGGATACACCTGTGCGGATTTGCTGTGGATTAAGGATAATCCTTTGACCTGACTGATCTTCAGGAAAGGAAAAGCAAAAAAAAATTCTGTGTATTATTGGCCTGTCTTAACCCAACACTTCTTGAGTGACCAGACAGTTAGCACACATGAGAATCTGGTATTCAGTTCACATGATATGATAGCATTACACACAGCTATTACATCCATGAGCCATTACTGTCGACTTCAAAGGCAACATTGTCAGGATATGGTTGAAATATTTCTGTGGCGTTTAGCCATAATCATTCATTATCAGGCAGAGAATGTGTACCAGGCATATTTGGATCCTTCTGTGACCTTTTGAAATATACTTTTTCTCCATCATATTAGTTGATAAATTTCTTGACTTGATCAGGAAATTATATTTTCATAATGGCCTTTAATTACCTTAAATGTCATGTGATCAAGATTGTTATACAGTAATGTCCTTGTAGGATAGCTGCATGCCATGCATACATTTCTATTGTGCATACATTGTAATTTGAGATGTACATGTAGCAATTTTAAGTACGTGTATATCTGTTTCATTTGCCAAAATGCTTATTGAGAGATTCTGTATTATTCTTATAGGAATCAAACATTCAAGCAAAATTCCTGACAGTTGTCGATATGATTTGTTTTGATCAGTCACCTCAACATGTACAACACAGAGCTTCACTGAATTAGGAGAAATTAATCAAAAAGATTTTCACCAAGGCAACCTGTTACTAATCAATGACATGTAATCAATGCATGTTCAATGAATACAGCTCTTTTCTTTTTCACCAATCTTGATTGGTACAGTAATGACTTGTTCCTGATGCCAAGCATTGCCAGTGACATGTCCTTCTGTTTGTTCTATCGGACCTACAGATTAGTCGTCTAAATGCACCTTCATTAAGAAAGGAAATTGGGAGATTGGAGCTTGCCCGAGGCACCCCAATGTACCTTGGTCTTTCTTACAAATACAGCTCAATTTCCTTACGGATGGGATTATCATTGTTAGATCTTCATTATTTATTCGCCTTCCAATTAAAACTGGCCCAGGCCTGCCACCGGTCTGCAGAACAATGTTTCGGGCTATCCTCAGAAATTCTGACACTTGATCACATCTTCCACTTTAATAAAGATTCCTCTGCTGTTATCGTGTAAACATGGTCATCATGCTATTGCAGTAATTAAAGATGCAAAATAATGTCAGGTTTCTTATTCAGGCAATGTTTGTCGTGGGCCTGTTAAATATGCGGTATGGTGTTGACTTATCGAGAGTGAATCTTGCAAGCTTTTAAACGACGTAGGACAAACCCTGTTTGCTTTGCTGGAAACACTGGGGCATCTAGTATTCAAGACTTAACGATCTGTTTTTTGCTGTAATAATACAGTAGATGGCATCATGCCGGCGGACTATTTTCATTTCCCTCGACACCTCAAATATTAGACGTAGACTTGTAAACACCATCGGGGTAATCTAATCAATAGCAGGTAAACTGGCTGTTGCCATCATACAAATTGTAGTTGATGGTTTGCCCTTTTAGGGACATTACAACTACATGTTATCTGAGTTTGCAGAACATAAACATCTTCCTTGATTAAAATCTCCCCAAATCATTGAGATTATTCAGTTATATTAATAGGAAATATCTGATGGGTAGTGCAAATATTAATGTAACACATTACATCACCAGCAAGGAGGGTTTTTTTTTTATAATCCATATATGTTGTGAAGGTTTACGTGTATATAAAATTTGAATAATTTGTTCCATTGTGTATAAATTATATAATAAATATGCGCTTCATTCATAGTAAGTATAAAATAAAGTTGAAAAAGATTCAGTAAATTTAAAGCCCTGTTTTTTTAGAAACATTCCGATTCATGTGAATACATGCATTGTAAATATGTGTAACTGGAAGGTATAATGTCTATATGATTACACATAAATTGTTACTTTATATACCTTATAACTGTGAGCATTTCAATATTCATGTAGCGGTTATGCATTTTTAATGTGTTAATGATCAGGCAGGGCCTGTGAGGGCATATGTACAGGCTCATAATAAGTAGGTCTTGTATTAGCTCCATATACCTGTACAACTGTACCCACGATCTGATTTGTCCTGAATTTCATACCACTGTTTTTGGCCACATATCCTTGTATTTAGATGGTCAGCTGTAAAGTCTTGTAGTTTGGACACCAATTAGCCAGTGTTTACACATACCTGTGTTCACATGGAGGCCTCAAGCCTCTTTCTTATCTGGTTGTTTGACTTAGACCAGGTGCTAAATGTGCCACACTTCACAGTGTCCTTGTCAGCAGTACACCTGGTAAGGATAATGTCACGGGGACAAACAACCACAGGTCGAGTGGTGTACACATCACTTTGAACTGTTCAACGCTAAACACACATTATGCTAATTAATGAGCACAGATATGTCTGTTCCCTTGAAGTATTAAAGTGAAATTCTATACAACATTTAAATTGTCCAATGGTCACTTTGTAACACTTACATAGACCCCCTTGAAGGTTAAGATAAATGTGCATCTTAGTGGTAGATACCAATTTATTCAATTCCCAATTAAATATGCATATATTCCTTTAACTGTATATTGTTTGTGTTATTGTGACATTCAATTATTGTATTAAAACACTGTGATATATTTGCATGCATACAAACTGTTTAATCTGGGGGGAGGGAGGGGAGGGGGTTATCACTAGTTTTCAGAATTTAACACTTAAAAAGTGGCATTAGCCAAGGTAAACCCAAAGGCCCCTGGCTGTTTGTATATTTTGTTTTAAAGGAGTGTTTATTTTCTATTTTTAGGAGGGTCAGGCAGGGAAGAGCAGCCTGGAAGTATTGGCCTTGCAGTATGGGAGTGATCTTAGTACACACATACAGGATGTCTATGACAGATTGGAGGAACTCCGATACACCTGGACTTTGGCCCAGGACTCTGACTCGGTACAGTTATATCTCCATTTTGTGTTTGTTTTCATAATAGCACAATCAGTATATGTATGTGTTTAGAATTTATAAAATGTACCACAAATTAAATGTAGTAGTTTAAAATTCTTATATGAAAGATACATGTAGTATGTTTCCCAAAGCTTTAAAAAAAAAAATAAACAAATATTTATATGTATTCTGAAAATTAATAATGATTAATCTGTCGATAATTGGATACCCCCTGATCTTGCATTATTTCTAACAAAAATCATTTGGATCATTGATGAACTTTTGCAACACTTTGGCCTGATAATGCATTATACAGTGTGTTAAAGTATGAATTCATTGAGCTGGCTCTTCTTTCAATCATATCCAAACATACCTAAGCTCAAGAGTACATGCAGCTTTTTGATATGCTTTCCACCACAGCATTTGTGTATGGGAACTTAATAACAGATTGTTCAATAAAAACTTGCATGAAATGTGAAATTAGTATGGTCACAGCTTTCTTCATGTACTTAGGTTGTTTGCATCCTAATTTGCCCCTATTTTCTTTAATAACGAAGATACATTTACATTTAGCAAAGTTGATTTGCTTTCAGTTATCACAGAGAATATTTTACAGTGTGTTGCAAAAGCAGAGATATTTAACTCAATTAAAGTGCAAAGGGAGATGTTGTATTTTGGTTATGTTGTGTACAAATCAGTTTTTTCAAGTAGACCTGATTTATGACATTTATGATGTTTGTCTAGGGCCTCGCAGCTAGACAAATGCATCAGATTTTGTTGGGGAAAAAACAGCCCAGTAGAGGAACCCCCTGGTTGTTGTCGTAATCTCTCATAAATGGATTAAATCAATGAAAGAGAGCCTCTCTTTTCATCAGACTAATGCAAAGCTGGAGGCCTACAATCGTGACCCTGCCTTTCGGTCCATGCCACTAACTCAGTTATTGACAAAATCCAACTTCAGTAGGGGGGAAATGGGGGCCAATAAAATGTGACATGACGGCGGAAGCTTTGCCAGTGTTGTATAATGGAAGGGATATTGCTAGGTACTAACATGGCTACTGCCAGCAATTTACGACATGGCTAGTTCTTTCATTAACTTTGGGTACTGAATTGTTCATTGCAGATGGTGCTGCCCAATGTAAAAGCATTGTAAAATGCCATTTGTGGTTAAATGTTGGTGCAGGGAAACTTGGCAAATGTTCTGTGTCATTTCACTTTTGTCTTCATGTATTATAGCCTGATGGCCACTTATTGGAAGGTTTATGGATTTTTTTGCAGTCTTCTTTGCCACAAAACATAAAAGTGTCGCAATTAGCTCAATTCATGTCACTCGTTGCTAAAGAAGGAATGAACTTTTTATTTTTTAATTTTCAGCCAAAATCTCTGTCAAGCCCAGTCCGAAATATTCACATGAGCCCCATATATGGAAGTCACACAGGAAAAGCCACACCCCCTCCCCTGCCAACATGTCCTCCGGTAAGACCACAGTAAATTTACCTTTTCTTGGAGAAATTCTCCTTAAAGTATTGTCGTTGACACTGTGACAAGGTCTAGTGTTGACAGGAGTTATTCCCCCTTTCTGGTGACAAAAGTGAATGATGACAGCTGTCTGTTTAATCTGATGTAAACAATGTCATTCATGCTTTTCTGGCTGGAATGTTCACAATGAAGGCCTGCTGTACATTTATTCTCAAACTGCCAGGATTTATGCCAATAGCGAAGGATATAAATAGTTATAAGTCTACTGGTTGTTATAGTACTATTTCATCACAAAATCCTGCACTATGCTGAAAAAGTCAGCCTCATTCCTTAGGGAATTTTTAATGATGCATACGCTTGCTTACTTTATTTACCATATTTTGGAAATTTATTTGAAATTTATATTTTATCTGTTATAATCAACTCATTCATGATTTTAAGAATTTTAGTCATAAAATGAATAGTGTGATATTTATGGAAGCATTAATTTAATAAGCATCAAGATGTGACAAGTGATACTGACAGTCACTTCACTAGTATTGACTTTAATAAATGATAGATTGTTAGTTTCTAGCAAAAAGACCACTCCGACAGTTTTTGATCTCTATTTGCTTTAGAGTGTCTACATCAACTACAAATATTTACTGATGGGGAACCTGCATAGTTGTGATAGGTATCAACGAGGAATCATCATTATCTCTAAGAGGTGAATTGAGTGGCTGTGACGGTGCTGTTTGAGAAAGGAAATAGCTGTGATGATGCGTCCAGTTTTACCACTTAGGCTAATGGACGGTCAAGGCGGGAGGGCTGTGAAATGAAGCGGTCAGGAGCAGTGTTAACACAGATGTATAGTACTACTTAACAAGGCAGTGGTTAGAGGAGTGAAGACCAGAAGTTTGAGGCGAGATGTCTGTGTTACAGTTCTTTGGGCATTAAGACATATCCATCAAGGCATAGATTTAGCCAGATTTTGAAAGCAGATTGTCTCAGTCATTTTCAGTGTTTCTGATATTTCCCTATATCTCTCACCTGTTAAATGTCAAGCCACAAAACTTATTAAATGTAAAAATTAGAAGTATATAGAAAACCAGTGTTAGCATAGGTCATTGAAAGTCTGAATTTTATTGGTAATATTTGTGACTATTTGCCAAATACCACACTGCCATTTGCTGCTCTAGTTTAACTCTCTATGCTGTCGTGTTTAATGAAAATGAAAAAAATAATGAAAATGATTTGTGAAGTCAGAAAATCTGAGAGTTTGAAACGTAATGTATATATTTTGAATACTAGGCACTGTCTCATCCTTGAGAAAATTATGCAAGTTGTAATGCAGGGCTATATTAATTATCTGTTTTGATATTTTTTGAGAAAAATGTGAAATACAAATGATGAAATTAAACTGAAGTGTTAAAATAAATTGAGACTTCATAAACGCCTATCCAACTTTCCTGCTGAGAGAATGTTATGTTTTCAGCTGTAAGAAATATGAATCAATGATGACTGGAATAAAGAAATCAGTGGATTAAGAAAATACAACTCAAGAAGTCAAAGATAAATTTCCTGAAAGTTAGGGGATCAAATTATAGATTAATTTCCTTGTTAAAATAGAATTAATTTGAAACAAGATTACGAAAGTTTTTTTTTTTTATCAGAATTGTTACAGTTGACAAATGTGCCTCTCTAATTCAGGTTATTATTGTGTTAAAAAGTTGAGATTTCTGTTTTTACTTTGGCTATAACAGCATGAAAGAGAAAAAAAAATACCATCATTAAAAGTGTTATTGGCTTTCATTGGTAACATTTGTGGTTTGGGATTGCTATGCTTTCAAAAGGCCTGCTGCACAATCTGTCTTTTTCATGCTAAATTTCTTCCCGGCTTAAGATTTGCGTAGCAAAGTGGAGATTAGTGTGTAAATATTTACATGGATTTATGGATGTGCGCAGCGTTTTGTGAGTCATATTGGGAGGATATAGTTGTAAGAATTATGGGATTGTATGAGAAGAGCCCTCGGGTGTAGGGGGATAGCTTTAGTACCATGACTGGCCTGACAAATAACCCCGCCGTGTAATTACATATTAGCTGGACATGCTCTCTCTATTAAGATGAATGCTCATGGAGATGTTGACACCACTGGAGTGTTACTGCTCATCATGGTTCCTCCGACATGAGAGATTCAAACAAATTTCTTCGCCTCAAAACCTGCCATTGGATTTTATTTCTAGCTCACCTAGAAAAAAAACAAAAAAAAAACACCACAACCAGTCTTGTCTTGAAGTAGTTTATCGGGAAAAAATCACCAATTCATCAAATATGAGAAAAGAGGAACGGTGTAAAAAAAAAAAAAAAGACTTAAAAAGTCCAATTTGTGTTTCCAAGCCAAGTGCTGCTTTTTGCATTGCTGACGATTTGTATGTAATTTGGAAAGTGACTTGGCCTGTCTGAAAACTGCAGTATTGATTTCTACTCAATAAAACGGTACTTTTGTAGAACTATGGAATGATTCAACTCGAGGGAAATCACTAGTATTTGTCGCTGCCAGATTGAGGGTTTCCGATGGTGCCTAGTAGTTTTTATTACAAATCCAATCAGAACACAGATTTGCGTACACGGGTCAATCGTTACAGTAGGTACTTATCTGTGGCTACCTTGTGTTCGTTAACCAGTAATGAGGTAATGAAACACAGTAGTTGGAATTAAGTGTGCTTGTTGGCATTTGTTCTGTTATCCTTTTTGACATACCGTGTTATAACATGGCTGTAGGAAATAGCTGAAATTATTTTATTACCTGTATCTTTTTGATGGATCAATGGTCTATGAATTTACAGTTTCATTGGAATGGAAGTTAATGGATTTACCTGATCTTTTTTCATGAAATCTGTCTTTTTTAAAAAAGGTGAAGGAAAGTGATATTATATGATGTGATGGTTCAATATCCTGAATTAAAATCCTGGAAGGAAGTAGTAAGCAATTCTATAAATAATATTATTTACATATGATTCTAACGTAAAGTTTGTGTAGTAATTGAACTGATAAGGATTGACATGTAATCCAATATGCTTTTTATTGATAAATTTTAAAACATTAAAAAAATTTTAATATGTACCATAAGAGATAATCTTCACTGTGACTTAATTAATTTACTATTCGTTTGCAAGTTGGACTTAATTATTTGGAGTAAATCTACAATTACCTGCAGATTCTTGGCAATTGAAGAATAGAAATGATATATTTCGGTGATTGGTCAGCTGATGTAAAATGCTTGTCAAGGAGACAAAATTTCAGGTGTATACAAGTGCCCAAACTGAGGGGGTAATTAATGTGATCATAGCCGAGTACAAAGACACCCGACCATCCAGCGTGGCAACCGGGCTAGTATCCCACCCACATACTGAGCTGGTGTTTGTCCAGAACCTGTGAATGTTTTGAGAAGAAGTTTGACATTTTATCCCACATATGTGATATCCTCACTTTTTTATACTTGGCTTTCCTGCCGGTTACAAAGGTAAAAACTACTTCTGCTGTGTTTGGCTACACCTTGCTTGAACACACCTTATGAGCTGTCAAATTCTCATTAGGTCTTCTTCACGATTTGTAAACCAGCCACCTTTTTCTGTGGACGCTTGCACTCAGACTACACAGAGACCTCCCTGTTTTGTCTGTGAATTACGTAAGCCCTTGCGTACTCTGTTTAGTTTGAGACTAGCTGCCGGTAGAAAAATAAAAAGGGGGAAACTTAGCTTAGCTGGTTTAAGTGCTGCCATGCAAAATAGAAAATGCTGCACAGATGTGGTGAATGGCCCTCACATATGTTTTCAATAACAGAACAGCTTTCAGCAGAAGTTCTCCAAGAATTTTCTTCGAGCATTGCCATATTGATACAGTGACAGACTCGTAATAGATGCAGACAGAGAGATTGATTTTTTTTTTTTTTTTTTTTTTTTTTTTTTTTTTTTTTTTTTTTTGATTGGTGTTTTACGCCGTACTCAAGAATATTTCACTTATACGACGGCGGCCAGCATTATGGTGGGTGGAAACCGGGCAGAGCCCGGGGGAAACCCACGACCATCCGCAGGTTGCTGGCAGACCTTCCCACGTACGGCCGGAGAGGAAGCCAGCATGAGCTGGACTTGAACTCACAGCGACCGCATTGGTGAGAGACTCCTGGGTCATTACGCTGCGCTAGCGCTTTAACCGACTGAGCCACGGAGGCCCCCCAGAGAGATTGACATTTTATAACAAAGAGAATTCATGAATTTCAAGTTCATGCTATAGGCCTGTGCTGCCAAGGTTGATGCCATACTAGATAAATAAAAACATAGTTTGTCAACTTTTATAAATGTCACTGCTTATTAAGGCTAATGTACTCAACCATGGATTTTTTCATAATTTCATTATTCCTGGCATGTATTGAATGTTGTTTTCTTTTAAGCTAATTTCAAAATACTATATTCCCTGAGACAGGTTTTTAAACAGTCTGAACCCGATGATTTCTTTAATGTAAATGTGTTTCAAAATATGTTTACATCATGTTAATTGATTTAAGTCACGTCAAGTATTGAAGATTAAATAAATTGCCAGTGTTTATAGTCAGATTTAATAGGTGTTTATACATACAAGTAGATGTATCTCTCATGTCTTAAGAATGTTGAGTAGTCTTGTTTCTGTTTCAGCCAAGTTCCAGTTACACAGACAATATTTATGGAGGCAGCATCCAGAAGTATCTGTATGATGCACAGATAAGGTAAGATTTCATGTCTTTTGACATGAAGGATTGAAATTTTTTAGTCTTCTCGGAAACATGTACATCTGTGGTACAAATATATGAATTTCTTTTCATAACAATAAAAAGTCAAATAGTTTCTAAATAGACCCTCAATAATTAACATTTCTTGGAGCATTGATCTTCGTCTTTTAGGGGAAATTGTTTGGCTGGAATGTGTGCCAGTTCATTTATGTACGTATCCCCATCATTTGCATCCAGTATGATGCCATATCCCGCAAGGCATGAATGGCTCTCTGACCTGGTGATATACCCATGCTCTGGATAACTGTCAAACATAATGGAATCTGTTTGGTTGTCTGGCCTTTTTTTTTTTACTTCCTGACAATACTCGGGATGATTTGACAATGTAGGCAAAAGATCAACATTCCTTGATTTATGTATTAATTTACAGTTCCTTCAGCTGATTTTTTTTTGTTGTCTCAAGGCTGATGTTCCTGAAGATAGATGCTCATTATCATGATTTTTAGTGAAATGTATTTGCCCCTTTTATATAAAAAAATATTAACAAATCAGTAGGTGTGACATTTTTTTGTGTGGCAAAATGTTTCTTTTTGATAATATCCCATCTATTTTGCAACTTGTTCCAAGAGTTTCTTCAGCATTGACAGCAGTAGAAACATTAAAATTATCACTTCTTATAAGCATTAGCCACCATTACTGGCAAGAGAATAAAATTGGTTTAAAGTAATTCAAAACAAAAACATAACTGTATATTTACTATAAACATGTTGACACGTTTCCAAATGGTTGAACTTTGTTAATTAGGGTGAGTCATTTAATTCATTTAATAGCATGAGATACTTGATCTGTTATCTCTGGAATATTCAGCTACTTTCTGATTATGATCCATGACACGTGCCTTTTAATTACAATTTTGGCAAAAACGCAAGATTCGATTCTTTTAATCATTATTATTCCAGACAGATGGTAATAAATTCAAGTAGGATTTTAGAGTGATGAGAGCATGAGATAAATCTTGGACATTGAAGTCTGTCATGGCTTTCTGCCCGTCCAGACGTTCCAGCTTTACCCTGTTCTGCAGACCATGTTTTGTTCTTAAGCTTGACCAGTCCTTTGTGCTGATTGGGATGGACACGGTCAGTCTTGGGTTTAATACCTCCGTTGTTGATATAGCTGTCAGGGTATTTAGTCTGCGAGATAACCGATAATGAAAGGATTAACAATGGGCCATTGGATAAGTCCATTGTTCCCCCAACTGTTCACAAACTTGATACATTTCCCGAGCTCAAGGGAGCCAATGAAGCAGCAACATCTCAAGTAATAACTCTCCTTTAGCACTGTTGGAGATAAAATGCTTTTTAGCGCGGTTCCAATCTCTGGGGAGGTGAATTTTATCACCCCATTGCCTTTATCACCCCATTGCCTTTATCACCTCATTGGTATTCTCTAAAATTGAATCCTGTGACAGTGTTATCAGTGCTGTTCTCTTTACATCATATGAGCATTCTGATGACTTGTCACGGTAAAAAGCTGCTGGCGTGTTATTCCTTTTGTCAGTAGAAATTAGACATTTCGAACTTTAATCAGAATTTAAATAAATAGGAAAAACAATTTTCAATAACTTTGATGTTTTTAAAATTCGGATTTTACAGAATGGCATGTATGGCAAAATACTGAGATAATTTGCACATTGTCTTTTATGAGTTGATGAAATTGGAAATGGCCGGCTAATGGAAAAGAATGTTAGGGTAATATGACATTAAAATGTTCATTCCAGGCTCTGCGTTATTTCTGTCACCTTGTAGTTTCATCCTGACAGTCGTCGTTATACAGTTGAAATATTATTGACAACAGCAGAAAACCGATATTGATATCATTGATTGATTGATGGAAATTCACTGTGTGCTCGCAAATTTGACCCCTGTATGACCTTGGTCAGGTTTATGGGTGGAGGAATGCGGATTAAATGGCCAACCTTCACCAGGTACCTGACAAACTCTTGACTTCAGACAGAGAGAGCTTAATTTGATATCATAGGGCCAGTGGCCTGATATTTGCAGTGGTCCAGCACTTTCACCATCTGAGCCAAAAAGGCCCGCAATTATTGAATATTTATTTATTTATTTATTTCATTGTTGTTTTACGCCATTGTCAAGAATATTTCATTTATACGATAGTGTCCAGCATTATGGTGGGAGGAAACCGGGCAGAGCCCAGGGAAAACCCATGACCATCTGCAAAATTCTGGCAGACTTTCTCATGTACTGCTGGAGAGGAAGCCAGCATGAGCTGGACTTGAACTCACATCAACCACCTGGGTGAGGGGCTCCTGGGTCATTACAGCACGCTAACCAACAAAGCCACACAGGCCCCTCAATTAACCTGTGATAACCAGACCCTTGATATATCAAAATCCTGTCAACACTTGTCACTTCACCCAGTCCACTTTTTAATCCATGTAAACTACAATTCAATCCAACATCAATATCCTAGAACCTGTCAACTATGAACATCAGTCATGTTTGTTTGTCCCGTTTTTGTACAGACACAGAACTGTCTAAAGCAACATATTGTCTGCATGTGCGCAGCACTTGTTCAGTCAGGTATCTCATGCTCTTTTTTCTAATCCAACAATCAATCCAACAATCCACCAGGTTGCTGCCAGAGTGGAGAGGAAGCCAGCATGAGTTGGACTTGAACTCACAGCGGTGGCATTGATGAGAGCTTCTTGCACTAGCATACTAACCACTAAGCCACAGGGGGTCCCTGGAGTTTGTTTCTTTGCAGACATGTTGCAGGATTAGATTAGGATTAGAATATATTGGTACGGTTTTTGATATAATATGTATTATGCTTATGATCATATTTCAGGTCGGATATTCAGCCATCACCAGGGAATTATGTCTCTATAGATTCCTCAGGTAAGAATTTCCTAACTTTTTCTGAAGTTTTACATGTACAAGTTTGTAAACACATTACATCATCTTTGTAAAGAATGTCAGGACGCAAAGATGTGAAGTGACGTGAAAAACTGCCACGTGTTGCACGGATGAGATTATTAAGTTCTGCATGAAATTATGTTCAATGGTCGTGTGTAAATATCATTTTTTTATTGTTGCAAATTTCTTTTTTGTGTATAAAACATTGAATGTCAAAAGTCCATAAAAAACATAATAATGATATCTGTTGGCTTGAATTAAAATTGGATACCCCAAATATATGTGGTTCACAAACCATTCTTTCTGTAAATCCCTTTTTAGAAGCTGTGTTTAATGTATCAGAGAGTTCAACGATTTTGTTTATGAAAATGAAATTTCACAGTAATGTTATTGCAGTATCTTTAAATTCCGTCGGAGTTTACTTGCGGTGCATGCACTTTTGCATACACATGACAAAAGTGAAAACATGTATGAACAAGGACATGTTTTGCTTAGTTGAAGAAAGAATTCCTTAACATTAAAGTTAACAAAAGTAAAATGTAATTGTTGTGACATACTTTACCCTGGAACTTGTCTGCACAGCTGTAAGATTTATTATACTAACTGGAATATGTAAACAGATTTGATTAACCATTGCTAAGGCTAGTTTAGAAAATTCTAAAAGATGGGCCTGATTTCATTAAATTTTGGGCTGTGGGATAATGCTCTCCAAAAACTCGCAGCGGTCCTCTCTTGAGCCTCCTTGAATCCTGCATAGTCGTAGCTGATTGGCTTTGACACATGAGATAGGAGATCAAATGTTAAAAACTACTGTCTTGGTTACACTTGAGTGCAAACTGATGTTAATGTACACAGCTTGATAATTCACTGTAGCATACACTTGCCTATCTCAAAGAGCAGCCAGTCTGCATTGATTGTGTTTACGAATTCTTTGAGAGAGAAAACGTATAATTTCCTGTATAAATCTTTATGAGGGTGGCTCCCTAGTAGCTGTTGCATGCGAAGCTGTATAGACATTTAAGAAGGGGTGAAGTGTAGATAGAGTGAGTTTTAATCACGGTGTTGTGTGTACATGTATAACTCGTGCCGTCCCACTGATGACAAGGCCTCATCACTCTGTCTATATGTTGCTCTTTCTTTCCTTAATTTCTCAGGCATGTGTTGCATATTTCCAAGAAAGATCAAAGGTCCAGGTAGTTTGCTTTAGTAGTTTTTTTTTTATTGTCATTTTTTTTCTCTCTCTAATATACTTGTTAATGTAGATGCATAGTAGCATGTCTTATTTTGCATGTATGTTGTAGTATGTATAGTTCAACATTTATTCCTTACCTTCCATGTTTACTTAGAGGTAATGAGGTGATGTGCTAGCTGTTTGATGAGCTATGGGATAACTGACACTTCCAGTCCCTGATACCTGGTTTTCTACATGAATGTTTTCATACTTGTAAACCTTATCCTAGCTGTCCCATCATACGCTGCTTGCAACTCATCTATGTAAAGATTCAACACATATTTTACCTAAATATATTGTTTACATAATGGTTTTAATATTTTTGAACATACATGTAGAATTATAATTTGAATATGTACATGAGATTATTGTACATAGTTAAGATAATTTTTGAAAAAAAGTAATGACATAATTTTTTTTTAATGAGTAATGCCTTACTTTTACTTACCTTTTTGCCCTTATATTTTTTATTCTCCATTTTTAACTTCAACTAAGTCAGGTGAAACAAGCTTAGTCCATGTAGCTTCATGTATTGCTCATGTTACGTATATCACAAAAATTGCAAGTGCTCAGTAAAACATTTTAGCATTTTAGGCACCTTATTTCAGCATTAACCGCTACTATATGTACATGTATTACATTAAATTTGTCTTGCTGTCAGCCCGCATGCCCTGTTTAATAAGGTACTTGTCCAGTTGCCCTTCTCATTGCCTTCCGTTTGGCTCATCATCGACTAACTTCATCTTGCCAACTCTCACGAGATACAAGTCACAAACAATTTATTCCGATACTAATGTATCATTTCGGCAAGTCATGTCACACTTTGCTAAAAAGTAACATGATCAATTCCCTATTAACATGCATTATTCATGTGAATAAAGCTTTGTGGGCAGAATTAATAGCAGCTAATAATTCAGTGTACAGCGTTCAAAGAAACTCGAAGATTGAACCTTTGTGAAATGTAAGTGTAAGGCCTTGAAATGGGAAGGGACACGTTCCTCGAGTGAAGGCTTAGAGAGATATAGCTGTAACAAGTGCATCGAGTTCGGAATCCATCCTGTTATAATCTGGCAGATGGGAATTTACCATGGTAAATGTGCACCAATCAAATCCATTATTCATGGCATTGATTGGTCTAACCTACAGCAGCACAAGGTGGCGTTAAAGGCTTGTAGGTTCAGGTGATCATAGTGTAATAATCACAGCGCGTTCAGACTACTACCGTTTATACCCCATTCCTGATAAGTGGGCCGACTGCCTGGCATACCCCCCACTGATAAAAATGTACCACAGATAACCTGGCCACAGCAATGAATATTCATCAAGTCATATGAAACGATTTCACGAACAGTGTTCAGTAGTGTCTGTGCTTTGGTAGGAAGACTTAATTGGCTTCCTACACGATGCACTGCAGAAGGAGTTATCAAAGATAATTTCCTACCACATATAAACACATGATTTATGGGGTAAGGTTGATCCGAGACCTCGTTTCCTCGCCGTAATGGAGTTTGCCTCAGCAGATAAAAGCCCTGAGACCTGTCCACTGACCATATTGTACCCACCTCTATATCTGACACCATTTATCTGCTAGTGCCCATTATCCCTCCTGTTTGTAAACATGGCTAAAACTGGAAAGAGTGGTGACTGTTGATTTCATTGTTACGTTCCCCAGATGATTCTTCCATAATGTGTTGGTAAAAAAAAAAAAACTACTTAACTATACACTATATGGACATGGGTTTATGTTTTTACTAACACTGTGGTTGCTGTACAAAAGGCTTATCATCCTCTGATTTTATCTGGCTTTGCATCTTGCTGAGTTATAGTTATAATAGTTATAGTGAATGTAACTTAACAGAGCTTTATGAATTAACCAGTTTAGTACGATTTAACACTAATGTGATCAACTCTTCAGTGTTTAGAAGCTTTAGCTCCACAGTAGGTGTATGTATATATACAGCATGCTTTTTGCTGTCTGGCTTTGCAGCTGGTGACAAAAGCTTGCTGGAGTCCGGAACACTCAAGAAAAAAGGGTGGTTTTCCAGAAACAACACAGTGCGGAGGTCACAGAAGAAAGCCGGATACAAAATGCACAGAGGTTAGCACAGATATCTTATGCCTAAAGTGGTTTCACTTGCCTAAATGGGTGTCCCTTGCCTAAAGTGGTGTTACTGGCCTACAGGGTGTCAATCACCTTAAGGGGTGTCACTAAAACTTCGTTGCTCACCTAAGTGGTATTGCTCGTCTAAAAGGTGTCACTCGCCTAAAGAGGTGTCACACATCCAAAGTTGCCTGAAGGTGGATGAGCACGTAGCATGATTTACCCAAGATAACGAAGGTTTCAGCGATTGGAAATGTATGTATGAATGGAAATGTATTTTTAAGACCTTGAAAATCCTTTAACATGTTGGACAAGACCATTTTGGGACAAATCCTTGAAAAGTCTTGACTTTTTCAACATTCTGTATCATATAGCTTTATGAATAAGCTACCAAACTAGTACCCATTAGTCTCCACATGAAGTTTTAACATTAAACTAAATGGTCCTTGAAAGT